>NW_008475430.1:0-1351 GCF_000622305.1 Nannospalax galili | reverse complement strand
CCCCTCGCCATGCCTGTTCGTCCATCCCGTGGGTTTTTCTATGGGGGGTCTACCTCTGTGCGGTGTGAGCTCCCCAGAGTCAGCATCCTCTCCAACTTCCAGGCTCCAGCTTCCTGATTCAGAATTATGTGCATCGCTCGCTCTTTATTGGGTAGAGGAGCTGAGACCGAGCTGTGACTGAGGGAGCCAGGTGCTCCTCCTCCCCAGTCCTCACCTACACCAGACATAATAAATCTGCCCTATGGAGCTCAACCATTTTCCTGAAAGTTTCCCCAAATGTTACCATTTTCTTCATTAATCAGAAATATCAGTAGTCCATTGTAAACCACAGCTCAGTTGGGACCCTGTGACTTTCAATCTTTGAGAAGTCACTGGAGAGGTTTCTTTTGTAAAGTCATATTGATGCCCAAACCCACCCAGAACTGGCTCTTCCAGAGTCTTTGGGAGTTTGAGCTGAGCATTTCACACTTTCACACTCTTCCTGGAGAACACTGGGCCACTTCTGTCCCCTCCATTTCCTCATCTGTAGTGTGACAAAGTTCTTGTGTGGTTAAAACTGGAACAAGGATAAAAATAAATATATGTAAATATGTGCCGCCATTGTAAATACTCGACAAATGCTATTATCATGACCTCGTGGAGTACCATGAGAATATGGGTGTACATGCTTAATGAGGATTAAACTGATAGACTGCTTTGCAGATACCAACATGCTATCCAACTGTAACATATTTGCAGTATTTCCTATCACAAGTAGTATACACATCTGAATATGATGGAAGTTGGAAGCCTAATCATAAGGCTTGTGTTGTTACCTTGTCCAGCACAAAGCCCTACTTCACAATTTTTAAATTACTTGGAGTACATTTTAAAGGTGGCGATCTCTAATAATGGATCTAAAAAAACTACTGACAAGCTCTTGCCAGTACAGGAATGAGAAAGTTTGGAAGTTGATTCATTGACACAGTGAGATCCTGGAGGACAGAGGCTACCCTGGCCCACATCTGTAACTCCTGAGTGCTGGACAGTGCTAGGAATACAATAAATACAGGAAGGAGCTGGGAGAGGAGGACAGGGACAGGTGTACATCTGCTGGTCTGCTTACGGACACAAAGGAAATGGGAGCTGTGTTCCTAAATACATGATTATCAATTTTAATTAAGCTTGATCCTGAGCAAACTCTCCAGCTGTTCTGTGTGGTTTGACTGTTCCTCTCTAATGTCCGTGCTCCTAGACGAATGAGCACAACTGTGTTCCTTGTTTTAATGAATTTTTCAAATTGCAACGGTGAGGAAGATGGGCAACTCCGACCCCGGGAGGGCATTGCTTTGGCATAATTCACTTGTTCTCA
>NW_008475429.1:0-1351 GCF_000622305.1 Nannospalax galili | reverse complement strand
TTAGCTGCCATGTGGGTGCTGGGAACTGAACCCGGTCCTCTGCAAAAGCAGCCAGCACTCTTAACTGCTGAACCATTTCTCCAGTACTCAGAATCTAATAATTTTTAAGCGTAATTTTGTAACTCAAAAATATAGAACTTCTCACTCTGTTGTTCCTTCCCTCAGAGACAACATCAACCCTTCAAGTGGTTTATCAGGGTTGACATTAACTTTTTCTGAATTCCTATGAATATTTACAGCTCTTCCATGAATCACAAATATTCTGAATCTTGAGGACACCAAGATTGATGGATCCCTTCTACATGGTTTATAGTCCAGATTGCCCAGGTTTATCAAAAAATTCAATATATATGACATTTATAGCATTATGAAAGTTATTTTGATAAGTCAAAATTATTACATGATCAAAAAAGCAAAATAGAAACATAACATTATAAAAGCTTCTTAAAGTATATAATACACATTATAAAAAGAGATTAAAAGCATTACCTTATAACATGGGGACATGGCCTCCACTAGACATCATAGGCTAGCAAAGGAAAAGTCCAATGTTATGAATGGACTCCCTCTTTTAAAGCTGTTGACCTGAGGTTGCATAGATCCTTAAACAGTACTTGCCACTGCTTCTGCTCTTGGTTTCCCACCAGAACTTGACAGTAGGACATTATTGCTGAAAACACTGCACACATAAGCTGTAGGACCAACAAGGGCAAATCTTACTTGTGCTGACTTCAAAACTTCATCTCTACTGTCTAGCTCTTACCATGCTGGAACCTGCTATATATGCCACTGGAAGAGAAAATTAATCATCAACCTTACTGAGCTATGAATCCCAGGAGCAACAACAAATAACCTGTCAAGATATGTCCTCTGGTGTGAGAGTAGCATGAATATTATGAGAGTAAGCAACCACTTTCTATTTGGATTTAAGGTCTGCTTCATTAGATGGAGCCTATACATGATATTGATAGTAGGCCTATGAACCTTTAGCTAAACAGGGAATAAGGCATAGGGAAGCATTGACTACTATTATTGTGCTAAGTGTACATAGTATTACACTGACTTTTAATGACATGGTTATACCCATAGTTTAATTTATCTCTCAACTCTCACCAGAGAAGCTCC
This sequence comes from Nannospalax galili, assembly GCF_000622305.1. Classification (NCBI taxonomy): domain Eukaryota; kingdom Metazoa; phylum Chordata; class Mammalia; order Rodentia; family Spalacidae; genus Nannospalax; species Nannospalax galili. Next base: position 226 of record NW_008475429.1, on the reverse strand, counting down.
CTTATGCTGCAGATTCTGATTAACACAGAAACCCACAAATGTTCAATGTGCAGAAAACTAGTAGCTGCAGACTGCTTATCCCTGAATAGGTTACCTGTATCAACTTCTGTTCCCCATGGCTCAAAGAAATTTGTGGAAGAGGTGTGGGAAAGATAAGTAGGATCCAGAGGTGATGGGTGACCACTGGGAAACAGAGCTTTCCCTGCAGCTGGTCAGTTACTCATAT
>NW_008475428.1:0-1349 GCF_000622305.1 Nannospalax galili | reverse complement strand
AAGAGCACTGGCTGCTCTTGCAGAGGACCTGGGTTCAATTCCTAGCATCCATGTGGTAGCTAACAACTATAACTCCAGTTCCAGGGGATCCAACACCCTCTTCTGACCTCCAAGGCTACTGCATGACACAGGTGCTCTCACCTTCGTTCAGGAAATATACACATAAAATAAAAATTACAAAACATGAAAACATAAGAAAGAACAGGGAGAAATGGGTGCCAATGTGCTCGCTTGCTCGTACCTGGCCAGCTTTCTTCGCTCTTATACACATCAAAATCCTGCCTATAAAATATTGCTGCCTTCATTTGGGGTGGGCCTTCCTGCGTCAGTAAACTCAGTTAAGATTGTCTCCCACAGACAGGCCCACAGGCCAACCCAATGTAGACAATCCTTCACGAGACCCCCTCTCTAGGCAGTTTGAGATTGTGTCAAGTTGAGATGATAGCTAGCCATTACACTGAGCCACGGGGAATGGCTGTGATAGTCTGCCAGGGGTGGGGTGTGCTGACCAAAGAGACAGGAACCCACCAAGGATACCACGGCCTGTCTTCAGCGTCTTCCAGCACCTCATACGCTTTTGTGTCTTGGGGAAAGCAGTAAGAAACGTTGCATAAAACCATAGTGAAGGCACAGACAATGGCGGGATCAAAGCTTTGGAGGTCAGCTCTCACCTCGGATGATGCCACTGGTACCTGCATTCGCTTTAGCTTGAAATGAAGAAAGCTGTATTATTGCTCTGATTACTTGGGCTCAGAGATGAGATTCTCCTCCATGGGCAACTGGGAAGTCATCAGAAGTGTTCACAGCCTGTAAGTTTCATTCACACCCAACACGGTGCTTCTTAACCTCAACCCCACCATCAAAGCTACTTTCTCTGTCTGTGAAAATACCTCTATATCCATCCTCAGAGGTCCTGATGCAGCGGATCTGGAGAAAACCCAAACTGCATTTCTCTCGAGTTCCCGGGTGGCTCTGACACGGCCTCCCCCCAGCTCACACTGCCCACAGTCCCACACAGCCTCCTGATACTGCCCTTTCATTTCGCCATTTGGAGATGAACATTCTTACACTGGTGTGTTTCTGGTTAAGTAGCAAAAACAGGCAGTTTCTAATCTGACAGTTGCCTTTTAATCTGGCAGGTTAAAACAATGCAAAGGCCTCACCCCTCCAGTCAGCTGGGTGAGGGTGCTGGGGTATGCTACCTCTCTGCTGAGGCCTCAGGAATGATTACTGTCCAGGGGTTTTGCAGTGAAAGGAAGGGCTGTGGTGTGTCAGTCTGAGCTCACGCTGCCTGAAGAAAAAGAGCCAAGACCAAGGTAACGCAATCTAGTCTCTTCCAGGCAGACCGT
>NW_008475427.1:0-1351 GCF_000622305.1 Nannospalax galili | reverse complement strand
TCTGTTTGCAGTTTCTAATTTTTATATTAGAGTGAATGTAATTTCCAAACTGTTCTTTCTTCCAAGACAGGGAACTTGAAGAATTCTGAATTTAGATAATCTCAGACTCTGCATGAGAAGAATTTTATAGACAATTAGCACTTTAAATGATACAAAACATTATAACTTTTAATTTTGAGATTATTCTAAATTTACAGAAAAGTTTCGAGACTATCAAAAGATTTCTACTGCTGTACTACTTAATACATTGCCATCCCTTCCTTCCTCCCTTCCTCCTCCTCCTCCATCATTTCTCCCCATACCCAGATACATTTTTTTCTTGAACCACTTTAGAGTAACTTGAAGACACTTTTCCCCTTTACCCCAAAATTCTTCAGTGTGTATTTTTTTAAAAAGAAAGAAAAGAAAAAAGAAAGAAAAAGACCTCCTATATAGCTACAACTATCAAAATTAGACATTTTAATATTAATACTATCAATACAAATTCAAGTTTGAACAATTGTTCAATACTCTCTGCCGTCCAGGAATCAGTCCAGGGTCACACACTGCATTTGGTTGTTGTGGTGGTTTAAATGAGATATCCCTCATAAGCTCAAGTATTTGACTACTGGGTCCCAGTTGGTGGTGCTGTTTGTGGAGGTTTAGAGGGGAAGCACATCAGTGGGACTGGGCTTTGAGAGTTCATGGTTACTTCCAGTTTCTCTTTCTGCCTCTTGTGCCTATTTGAAGATGTGAGTGCTCAGCTTTCTGCTCAGGCAGCCTCCTGCCATACCTCACCCACCATGATAGATCCTTATTCCTCTGGAACTGTTAAGCCCTATAAACTCATTCTTTTATAACTTGTCTTGGTCATGGTGCTTTATCACGGCAACAGCAAAGTAACTAGTATAGCTGTCTTGTCTCTAAGTGATCAAAATCAGAAGCTAGAATATGGGAAACAGCTCTGTATAGCTGTAAATCGGGGTTGTAAAGAAGGCAGAAGAAATGGGAGCTTCTTTGACTAAATAATGCTGTTTTATTGCAAAATGGTTAAAATTCTTACATAGAAAACTTCTCTTGAATGTTGATAGACAGAAGACAAAGAAAAAAATGTCCATGAAACAAGAGTCCAATAATCCCTTGACTCACACTTATGCCTCTGGGTATAGTATAATCATCTGGTCTTTCCAAATCCTTGGAGTTCAAGGGTAGATGTGACTAAAGTTCATGACTGGATTCCAAATTCCTGTGGGAGCATCTTGAGATGTGTCTTAAAGCCCAGGATGAACCCAAGGCCTGGAGCATGCTGGACAAGAACTCTGCCACCCAGCTGCAGCTCCAGCCCCCACCTCCATTTAAAAATCCCCATTCT
>NW_008475426.1:0-1348 GCF_000622305.1 Nannospalax galili | reverse complement strand
CTGCAAGAGCAGCCAGTGCTCTTAACAGCTGAGCCATCTCTCCAGCCCCAAAAGTACTTTTTTCAAAACAGAGATTAACAGTATTACTTTACATTTAATCAAGTACTTAATAAATACCAGGTCTATTTTCAGAATTTCACATTAACTTTTTCATCTGTACAACTGTGAGGAAGCTAGCATTAGCATTAGCAGACTTGGGGGTCACTGAGGATAGATTTTCCCCCATCATGATTAGCATTGTGGCACACATCTTTAATCCCAGCACTTCAGAAGCAGGGGCAGGCAGATCCCTGTGAGATCAACACCAGCCTGGTCTACATAGTACATTCTAGGCCAGCTGGAGCTGCAGGGAGGCTCTGTCTCACAAAAACAAAATTCACTTTAAAGGACAGCAAGACGGCTTAGCAGGTAAAGGCACTTATGGCCAAACCTGACGCTAGTTGGATCCCCAGGGGCCAATGATAGAACAGACTCCCACAAATTGGCCTCCACATGCACCCAAGCACACACACATAATGCAATTTTAAAAATTCACTTTAGAACATATACTACACTCATGGTTAGAAAGCAAGCATAGATAGTTGCCTTTGCTCTATTGTTCTAGTTCCCCCATTCCCACAATACTGTCATTTTGAAAAGTTTATTTATCTCAAGGTTTTTCTTAATGGAAACACAAAGATACCCATTTTCTTACTGCAAATAAAGCATACTCTACATTCTGTACCTTGTTTTAATAAATTTCAGTTATTTCAGTGTTCATAAAGCCCCCTCCTCACTCTTTTGCACAACTGCACATTTTATAGGTTAGGCTTATCATAATTCTATCGAACTACTCTCCCACTGATGAGCATGAACTGTTTCAAATTTTTTTCTATGCCACATATTGCTGCCATCAGCTACCTCATACCTGCATTGTTTCAAATAAATGTAAACACGTTTGTAGCATTTATTTCCAGAATTGAGGGGCTGAGAATACAGCTCAGTAGTAGAAGTCTTGCCTAGCATGCACAAGGTCCTGGGTTCAATCCACAGCACCACCAACAAATATTAACAGTGTACTTGGACATCCCAGCTACTTTTCTTTTTGAGATTTTTAGTGGCTATTGCTACGTATCTGTTTTCATATGCACTACAGAGGGGGGAAAAAACTTAATATTTTTTGGGGGGGAATCACATTAAATCAATAAATTTAAGTTTGTATATTTAATTCATGTAATAGCATTCCTGTTTACATTTTATGTTATGCTCCTTTATTAAAAGTTCTAACAATTTTGCATATTTTAAAATGTTGTCCCCCTGGAGCTGGAGAGATGGCTCAGCAGTTAAGAGCACTGACTGTTCTTGCAGA
>NW_008475425.1:0-1350 GCF_000622305.1 Nannospalax galili | reverse complement strand
GCTGGTCCCTTACTATCTGTAGAAGAATGCTGATAGTGTAAGGAAAATAGCATACTCCAGATTCTCAACATAGTATCTGCTGGGTCAGCAAAGGAAGCTTATGTGAACTAGAGGCCGGGAAATGTGCAGCAAACCCAAAGAAATAACAGTAAGAACAGATGCATTTATGACACAGGTGATGGAGTCACTATGCAAAGACTCTTGAAGAGCTTTATCAAGATGCCCAGCAGTTTAAAGGGAGGGCCGAACACTGTGAGTGAACAGGTGAGGGAAATCTCAGTGGAGACATGGAACAAATTAAAAAGAACCAAGAGAAATTCTAGAACTAAAAAATGTAATGTTTGAATTAAAAACCTTTCCTCTCTATTGGTAACAGCAGATTCAAAGCCATAGAATGAATAGAGAGCGACAGGAAAGGTAAGCACATGGGCACCCTCGTGGCAGTGATCAAGACCCTCCCCAGCAGTCACAAGTCAGGTTGCTGGTGTGCACCCTGGGAGGAGTGGGATGAAACATATCTGGCCTCTGTCATCTGCCTCGCACCAAACCATGACCCAGTCTAATCTCCAGAAAAATGTCAGTCAGATCCCAGCTGAGGTATGCCTTGCAAAACGCTCAGTTAGTACTCCTCAAAATTGTTAAGGAGACAAGGAAACAAACAAGAAAGCAAAGCAAGGAGTGTAAGAAGACGTGATGGCTAAATAGAATATGGCATCACGGAGTAGAACTGGAAGAGGAGAAGGACGTGGGGTAAGAAGTAAATAAATCTGAACAAAAATGGACTGTAGTTAAAAATCACCTTCATTAGCTGTAATGAATGTGCTGAACTATTGTAAGAAGTTAATAATAAGAGAAACTGTGTTCAGGATGTGGCAACCCTTCTTGTATTTGCAATGTTTCTGTAAACCTAAAGCTGATTTAAAATAAAGAGTTTAAGACAATAAATAACAATAGTAAATGCTGTCAAATGTGTTGGGCAACTGGAATCCTCACTGAAGGAAGGAATGTAAAATGGAACAGCCTGGAAAACAGTTTGAAAATTCCCTGTTAAGTCAGACATACACTTATGTTGCCCAGTGATCTCATATTTGGACATTTAACTGAGAAAAATGAAACCTATTTCTCCATAAGAATGTTTATATGGGTGTTCTGCAGAATCATCACAGACTGGAAGCAACCAAAATGTCCATCAACTGTGGAATGGGTAAATACATGCACATCCATATACTGGGATGTACTGAATCAATAAAAAAGAATGAGCCAGTGGAGCCTGATGGCTCACAGAGCTACCTCATACAAACGGGAGTGAATTATGCAATGTAAAAGAAGTGAGCCACAAAATACTTCATA
>NW_008475424.1:0-1350 GCF_000622305.1 Nannospalax galili | reverse complement strand
GTCAGGCAGGAAGCCCCTGCTGAGAAAGGAGTCCACCTTAACAGCAGGGTTTCCCAACAATACCACTGATGCTATTCCTCCCTTTTCAGACTATATCCTTACTAGTTTTCCTTCCGAGCACTATCAGATGCCTGCATGAAAAACAACTGGAGAAAATTTTAAACAGAAACACATTAAAGTCTCTGTGGGACTGAGAATTAAACTGTGGCATGAAGCCCAGGCACCTGCACCGAGGACCTGGACTAATAGTGATGCCCAGAACACGGCAGCCTCTGAGCACTGCACCTGGACTGTGCCGCTTAGTCCTCCTGTATCAACAAATGGTCTGAGAAGTCAAACATTGTAGTGTTCAGAGTTGAAGCTCAGCTTCACACAGCTATTGACAGGCCAAGCCTGAATTTCGCTATTCCAACCAAATGATGGGAAAGATTTAATGAGGTAAAGTACTGAGAAGACAGGATAGTTCCACCACAGGCATATTACGGTCAATTTTATCATCTTAACACATACTAAATAAATGCATAAATGCATACAATAATTGGAAGTAGAATTAGAGACAGAAATAAAAATACTAAGTAAGAACTTGTTTGTTGGATTCAAACTGAAAAATCATTAATCAGCCTGCCAGGTTTTTCCTTTCACCTGCTTTTGATTCTTTGTAATTAGCTGTGTGAGTGAGGATTTTCTCTGAAGCTCAGTGCTGTACTAAAGAACATAGCTTTTCATTTTGAGGCCACAGTAGCCATTAGTGGATGAGACTTATTAAAGCAATCTGTCCCCAATTCTGTCGCTAAATGATTTTGTTCTAGATTTCAAAGAATAAGAAATAACTGTCACTTAAAGTAATTAGTGGCTATAAAATTTGCTTTTATTTTGAATAGTGTGCTGTTTGGCTAAGAAAATATTCAAAGAAGCCAGAAAATGCCTATCACTGATTTGGAATGTATTTTTTTTTTAATTCTGTACTCTTCTGTACTGTATCTGCTGTCCCTATGACCCTTTGAGGATCTTGTGGTCTCTGTTCCCTGCTCTGTCCTCCCAGCTGTCCTGCAAAGTCTATGAACCATACCCCCTAAACATTCTTCAGGAATTCTCTCTAGCCCTCTGCATCTGCACATCTTAGGTAACTTCTTTCTGTTAATGCTACTTTACCTCCTTATTTTAGATTTCATGTGATTTTGCTCTTCATTTACACTTTCCAAGTGCAGATCAAAGATTACTTAGAGTTGCTAGACTATCATTGATTTTCAGGGTTTTTTTTTTATCTTTTTTAAAAAATTTTAATTAGGCACTCCTATCCTCAGGACTCTTGGGGTGAGTCTATAGCGCAGCCCTCCACGCCTTGACACC
>NW_008475423.1:0-1351 GCF_000622305.1 Nannospalax galili | reverse complement strand
TGCACTAGTGCCACATATGCTCAAGCCAGAGAGAAACCCAACATGGAAGTGGGGAGGTGGGTAGGAGGCCCAGCTGCAGCTGAGGAACTATTGGCAACTGACATTTGGGGGACACAGGTTTGACTAAATAGGCCTTTATATATATATATGTATATATATACATATATACATATATACATCACAGAGTACATGAAATCATGTGGAGGGTATTGAGGCAAGGTGCAGTTAGGGGAAGGTGTCTAAATATGATCAAAGCATATTGTATAAAATTCCCAAAACCCCAATAAAAATTTTTTAAAAACTATAATTTCTTTTTTATTTTATTTATATGCTGTATGTCTGTGTGTGTCTGCGGGTGTGGAGATCAGAGCTCAGACGACAACTTTCTGGGTTCATTCTCTCCTTCTACCATGTAGGTTTCAGGGCCTGAACTCAAGTTGTAATGCTTGACGATAAGTACCTTTACCTACTGTGCCATCTCAGGGGCCGTGGCAGGAGGCTTTAAAGCTATAAAACTATAAAAAGCTAAAACTTTATCCCGAGAAAGAGAAAAATTTAAATATTGTGTATACGTGAATGACAAATTAGAAATTCTAATTAGAAAACAGTGTGATTCCATTAGAGGAAAGGATTGTGTGTTCCAAGAGAGAGACAAAGCAGTTCATTCACCAGTGAGAGTGGCCGTGATTGACGTGACAGGCTGAGGGGGTGGAGGGCTTGGAGAGGAGTCTTCCCAAACCGCTGACAGTCAGCAGACTCAGGTCTGACAAATTATACACTCAGTGACTAATTTACACTGCTAAGAAATTAGACCCTCAGTGGTTGGTTTATGCTGATAATGTTGATACGACTTCATGTTTCTATCACTCAATCGCACACCGTGACTACTGTGAGCCCCTCCTCAACAAACACTGGGCACTCAATGGGAAGTAAAATATGGGAGGGAAAGAGAAAGTATCCACAGGAAAATGAAGGTGGGGATGACGGTCTGCTGGGTGCCTGTGGCAGACGTGCGCATGCATCCACCTTCATTCATCTCAGAACCATCTGATATCACCATTCCGCATCAGTAAGAAAACTAGAGTTACTGCATATTAAAATATGTAATTTTGTTGCATATACATTGCATACCTAGTGTATGCTCATCTCTGGGTACAGAAAGAAACAAAACATGGTTTCTAGGTTTTATCAGGAAATCAATAACCAAACGTGATTCAGATAAAGCAAGAGTTCGTTTCATAAGAAGTTTCTTATTTCTGTTCATGTTTATTCAAATCAGTAGTTTCACAGGAAAATGAATGATAATTCAGGTGTTGATGAATTCATTAATAAATTCATTAATAATCTTTTT
>NW_008475422.1:0-1327 GCF_000622305.1 Nannospalax galili | reverse complement strand
GTGTGTGTGTGTGTGTGTGTGTGTGTGTGTGTGTGTGTGTTAGACAAGAAGACGGGATTTTATCAGTACACGCTGTACTCCTCTACAGAAATATCACAACGAACCCCATTATTATGTACAGTTAATGTTTGCTATACAAAAGACCTTCTGAATCATCTTAACTATAAAATGCCAGTATCAAGGGACCTAGTTTATAGGGTCGGGTGTGGTAGTGCACGCCTTTAATCCCAGCACTCAGGAGGTGGAGGTTGGTGAATCTCTATAAAATCAAAGCCAACCTGGTCTACATAGAGTTCTAGACCACCTGGGGCTACAGAGAGACCCTGTCCCAAAAGAGTGCTAGTTTATAAGTGCTTAAAAACACATTTGTTAAATAAGTGAACTTGACCACATCAATGAAGGTCATACTTGGAAACACTGAAAAAGGTGAAAACATTTAAAAAGCATTAGAGATTATGTCTTTGGGAAGGCAGGTGTTTACCTGGTTCTGGCTTCCCCTGGAAGACGTTAATTTCAAATATCTCCACCGGGACTTAACAAGAAGGAGAAAAATCCCATTGAGAAAATGATGTCAGCCAGGTTGTTTTTCTTTTTGCCTCTCTGTCCTTGTTAAGCTCTCCCCTCTGTGAGGGCTGCTTGGCTTCCTCTCTGCCCAAGAAGTGCCTGTTCCCTTCACTGGGTGAGTGTCATTTCAACACCCCTCACTGCAGGCTCACAACTTAGCTTCCATATTGGTGAGTTTCATTCTTGCCGCCTCCCAGATGACTCCAGAGGGACTCAAGTCCTTAACTGTGACAAGGTAGAGGAAGGAGACAGACACTGAAGTTTTGAGCCACACTAACTGCAAGAATAGCCAGGCTATTACCAAAATAGTCCATTCAGAAGGAGATAGAGAGGGAAGAACATCTAAGCTTTGGAGATACTGAGTTTCAGGTAGTTGTTAGAACACGTTCACACAGAAAAGGCCAGACCCTCCAACGGTGGTTGGCCCATTGTGGATCTGAGGACCTTGTTCGTCAAGAAATATCTTGCTCTGCATATGCCCTTTGCCTTTGGGGAGCTCTAATTCTAACCTTTTTCTTTGTGAGACTGGCTCTATGTGAGTGACGACTCTCTACACGTCGATGAGGTATATTACCATGTGACCACTTGAAGCTGTGAGTTATCATGTACATGACTATACCCGTGAGTCATCTATAGATCTGTGACAGATTGTGGCCTCATGATAGCATGCAGGTTATATGACATATAATTGGATCCAGGAGACAGAAGAGTAAAGGCTTTTTGGTGGTAGAATGGGAGGTCGAGGGGAAATCAGGGTTTGGGT
>NW_008475421.1:0-1330 GCF_000622305.1 Nannospalax galili | reverse complement strand
TGTGCCACCATTAAGGCTGCAAGCATTTTGTTGTTGTTCTGAGGCGGTCTCCCTGTAGGCCCAGCTGGCCTGGAACTTGTTATGCAGATCAGGCTGGCTTTGATCTCACAGAGCTCTGCCTCTCTCTGCCTCTTTAGTGCTGGGATAAAAGACATGTGCCACCAGGCTTGATTGTTCAAGCATTTTTGTTCACTTGATATTTGCTCTTCTGGATGTAGAATCTATGATTACTAATCTTGGTTGTCAACTTGGCATGTCTGGGAAGAGGGAACCTCAACAGAATTTCCTCCATCACATTAACCTGTATGCATGTCTGTGGGGCATTTTCTTGATCGCTATTTGATATAGCAGGGCTCAGCCCTGCTATATAAAAAAGGTAGATGAACAACAGTAAGCAGCATTCCTCTGCGGTTCCTGATTCAAGCTCCTCTTGACAATGGACTGTATAGTGTAAGACAAGACAAATCTTCTCCTTCCCAAGTTGGTTTTGGTCATGGTGTTTATCACACACAGAAAGAAAACTAGGAGAGTCCAACTGGCTTCTTAAATATACAGCTGAACCCTGTCTACACCCCTGCCTTAAAGTTATAGGCAAATCAAGATATCCCAAACGACATGAAGGGCAGCATGCAAAGTAGGATAGGGACGCTTTTATTAATCCAGTCAACACTGATAAGAATTTTAATCATTTTTATTCTGCAATAGGTTAATAAGAAGCACTAATTTATAAGGCAAAAGTATTGGAGGGAGGAGAGGGTATTGATTCATTGACGTATTAAGTGTTGAGTTTCTACACATATGGCTTAGGGTAAAGAACTTTAAGCGTAACTCCCAGTTGTAGGACATTGACATTAGTAGAATCGTGTGATCAGACTCCCAGATCCCTTCATACCAGACTCTCAGCAAACTTTTGCTGGCTTGCTGCAGCAGGAAATTTTGGAAAATGAGATGCAGCCTACACTTTTCAGTGGCCTGTAACTGATGACTGGTTGTGTGCATTAGACAAAGGGTTGCATCTGGCTCAAGGGGACCTACTCCTGAAGCAATTAGTATGTGAGGTCGTGAGTTGCAGTTGTTTTCCCTATGGTTTGGGGCCTTGTGGCTCATTATGAGCACACTGTGATGTTAAGTCAGCTGGTCTACCCAGATTCCAGGAGAGCTTAATTACATTTCTTCTAATTTAAATTCCATTAAATTTAATAAACTCCTATGAAGGAGGAACTTTTAGCATCTTGTAATTTTTTATTTGATGTCTTAGAAAATAGACTACACATGTGACTGGAAGGTTTGTGTGTGTGTGTGTGTGTGTGTGTGTGTGTGTGTGTGTGTG
>NW_008475420.1:0-1350 GCF_000622305.1 Nannospalax galili | reverse complement strand
TTCTTTTACCAGTTCCATCTATGTGAAGATAAGTCAAAGGTATGTGCATGAGTGTATTGCCTGCATGCATGTACGTGGACTCATGTCGTGCAACACCCGCAGAGGTCAGAAGAGGGTGCTGCAGATCCCCTGGAAGTAGGATTATGAACTGTTAGCCATCATGTGAGTTCTGGGAATCAAACCTGGGTCGTCTGCAAGAGCAGCCAATGCTCTTAACCTCTGAGCTATCTCTCCAGCCCAAAGATGGAAGAGAATTTAAACTGTAGCTATAATTTATAGTACATAAATTTAATCAATGAATCCAGAATAAACTGAGACTATAGAATAATATAATTATAGTGTGTGAAAGCATACAAACAGAGAGTGACAATATGGGGTGTAATATTCATTTGACAACCCCATTTTCTAGGCTTCTAGTTGAGCTGTTTAGATGCAGACTCAGCATGACCCAGTGAAGGAGAGTCAGAATGAGAAAAACACACTCTATTCCAAGTAAGGACAAGAGGAAAGGCTTGAGTAATCCACAAAGGAAGTGAAGGAATACCTGAAAAATATAGAGAAGTAAGCCAAACACAGCTCCATGGCAGGGGTGGGGAAATGGAAGTCTTTTCCAAAGGCAGGCCAGAAATAGGCAGTGTTATCATCAGGACAAGTCCACATACCCCATAATCCTCACAACCAGGTGCTGGTTTTGGTGAGACAGTGCTTCCCACAGCTGATGTGTCAGCAGCTGAGAGAAATCACATTTTTGTCACACTATATGACTCAGAGGGCAGAGGCCAGGCACTATCTTGAGAGAAAACCTATTGTCAAAAACCGAGCTGTCCTGGGGTTCTGAGAACAGGGAGCAGCCACAGGTCATGGAGTCTCCATTTGGCTTGTTACAGTAGCTATGTGAGAGACAGCCCAGGGAGGCAGTTGTAGAAAGCCAAAAGGATGTAAATTGAAGGAAGATCAGCTCAGGCAGGGTATATAGGGAAAGAGAGCCCACCCCTGGTAGCTGGGAGCAGGCCTCATCAACTGAGGCTAACCCTAGAGTTTGACAGCTCTGAGTCTTAGGTCAGTGGGTGGATCAACTTCTGGAGCCACCTCTCTGCTGTTCACTACTGCAGAGTCCAAGACTATGAAGTTCACGTGATATAGTTGATTTCTACAGCTGCATCCCTTCAGCAGGGTATTTAGGAAGTCTTCAAAGAACAAATACAATTCCTTCACCTGTATCAATTTCAGGCCTATGGTTGCTTTCCATTCCCAATACACTTGGGAAACACCCCTCACCCTATGCTAAACATTAGCCACGCCAGTGGGGTAGTATCTTGACAGTCTCAGAAGGATAAGGCAACCTGGCAA
>NW_008475419.1:0-1350 GCF_000622305.1 Nannospalax galili | reverse complement strand
TGTGTGTGTGTGTGTGTTCGTGTGTGTCATGGGCATATGCAGAGGTCAGAAGACATTCTCCTTCTCCCTTGTGGCGGCATCTCTCGACATTTCTACTATCCTGTATACTCCAGGATAGCTGGTCCCAAAGCTTGAGGGCATTCCCCAGTCTTACAGATGTGCACTGCATCTGGATTTTTACATAGGTTCAATCTCAGGCCATCAGGCTTACAGAGCAAGGGCTTTTACCCACTGAGCCATCTTGCTGGCCCTCTCTAGGCTTTTAATTATTAAAAATACATAATAGATCCTGGCATTGTGTGCACAGAACCATGTTTGGATGACTTTGGTTAGAGAATTCAGAGGTAAGTCACACACTGTCCAAATCCTTGGAGCCAAAGCCAGTGATACTGTCTCGGAGGCCTTCTACCTATTCTGAAGAATGTGCTTTCTTTTCCCCAATGGTACTGGGTCAAAATGTCCTATGCTTTATCCCTTCTGTGGCTCCAGATATTGTATTTAATTTTTAAAGGTGAAATACTTCAGTGGAAAAGTGGTTACAAGTCCAGGGGATGTGTACATGTGTGCCCACACGTGTGTATGTGAAAGCCAGTCTCTCAGCACCAGCTAAAAATGCGAGGCAGTCCATCTGTGCTGGGAATTGAGGGCACCATATGCTTGCATTTCTAGGTCTCCCTAAGAGTTATATAACTGCCCCCAAAGCCAGGGGGCAGGAGCCGGGCCAGCCATGGGAGATGCTTCCAAGGAGGAATGTAAGGAAGGGCTGACCTTGGGAAGACCCAATTTGCCAGGCTGTGGAATGTTCCCAGACTTTGGGTTTAAACAAAAACTGTATTCAGAGGGTGACTGTTCTGTTGAGAACAAACCCTATCTGTCTCCTTGCTTTGTCTTGGGGACTTATCAAGGTGAACCCTGGCCCTGTGAGGTGCTGGGTATTGAATTTTGAGCTGGGCACTGCTGTCAGGCAGGGCCCAGTAATCCTTCCAGCCATCTCTAATTAGCAGGCTTCGGGGCCCCCAGTGTCCCACAGGCCAGGCAGAGGTGAGATAAGAAAGAGGTCTCCTCGCTCCCAGAACAGTGCTGCAGAAAGGCATCCTGGGAGAAGAGCTGTGGGAGGGGCATAGCCAGCCCACAAAAGCTTATCAAGGGCTCATTTTGTGCTTATCCTCTGGGAGAAGGAGGTATCTGATTGGCCCAGACCCACCAGGCCTTTGTGGTGTTCTTGCTTAGAAAACCCTCCCCTCTCCCCCTTTATCTTTGGTCCCATTTTACTTGACGGAGGCCCCAGTTCTCGAGATCTGAGACTTAAGTTTCATTTTCAAACTGTGGATCATGAACTATTAATAGAAC
>NW_008475418.1:0-1350 GCF_000622305.1 Nannospalax galili | reverse complement strand
ATTCTCTGTAACTGGAGTTATAATGGTTGTTAGCCACTGTGTGAGTACTGGGAATCAAAATCAGGTTCTCTGCAAAAGCAGACAGTGCCCTTAACTGCTGATCCATCTCTCAGCCCCTGGGCTCTTTTTAATTCAGAAATTCGTAATTACTACTTCTATCTCATTTGTTGTTATGGGTGTGTTTAGATTATGTCATGTTGATCTAACTTTGGTAGGCTGTACATATCTATAAATTTATCTATTTCTTTTAGATTTTCCAGCTTATTTGAATATAGTTTTGTAAGCATGTACTTATAGTTTTCCAAATTTCCTCAGGGTCTGTTGTAATGTTTCCCTTTTCATCTCTACATTTGTTAATTTGGGTCTCCTCTCTTCCTTCTGGTTAATTTTGATAGAAGTTTGTCGATGTTGTTCATCTTTTCAAAGAAACATTGATTCTTTATATTGTTTTCCTCATTTTTATTTCATTAATTTCAGCCTTAATTTTATTTATCTCTTCCCACGTACCCTTTTAAGGAGTTGCTTATCCTTGCTTTTTGAAAGCCTTCAGGTGCATCATTTATTTATGTGGCATTTCTGAATTTCTAGTGTCAGCACTTAATGCTATAAATTTTCCTCTTAGGACTGCCTTCATTGTGTTCCATAGATCTATGTTGTGTTTTCATTCTTCATTCAGTTCTAAGAATTTTTTAATGTCCTTCTTGATCTCACCTTTGATCCAGTTTTCACTAAGTAGCATGTTGTTTAGCCTCCATGAGTTGGTGTGCTTTTTCCTGTTTTTATTGTTGTTGATATCTTGCTTTATTCTTTTATGGTAAGACAGAATGCAGGATGATATTTTAATTTTTCCAAAATTGTGGATGCTTGTGCACTAATATGTGTTCAATTTTGGAGAAAGTTCCATGGTCTGCTAAGAAGAAAGTATAGCCTTTGGTGTTTGGGTAGAATGTTCTGTAGATGTATCTTAGGTCTATTTGATTTATGATGTCATTCAACTCTGGGCTTTCTCTATTTGCTTTTTGTCTGGTTGACCAGTCTACTGGTGACCATGGGGTGTTGAATTCACCAAATATTACTGTGTTGGAGTCAATTGGGCAGGAATTAGTAAGTGGGGGTGGAGGGATGAAAATAGTTGAGGGATTCTAAATAAAATAAAAATATATTGTACAAAATTTGCAAAAGTTCAATAATGTTTTTTTAAGATTATCTAACGTGATCAAGTTGGCTTCATCCCAGAGATGCAGGTATGGTTCAACTTACATAAATGAATAAATGCAGTCCACCGCATAAACAGACTCAAGGACAGAAACCACAAGATCATCTCATTAGATGCAGAAAAGGCCTTTGACA
>NW_008475417.1:0-1350 GCF_000622305.1 Nannospalax galili | reverse complement strand
TACTTACTACTGTCAACACATATAAAATACATAGAATTTGAAATTATTAATCCTAGAAACCTGTATATATAAGAGAATTAATCATGATAAAATGCAATAATTTTAAAATCAATATCTGAACCTGAATCAAATCCTGATTTTGTAACAGGCAAAGGACACAAAGAGAGGAGCGGGCAAGATGGCTAGCAGGTAAAAGCTCTTGCCACTGAGCCTGACTACCTGATTTTGATCCTTGGAACCCACAAAGTGGAAGGAGAGAACCGACTTGCCTAAGTTAAACCTGACCTTTAAATGGACACCATGGCATGTGCGTGCCTGGGTACACAATAAATAAATAGAAAGACAGATAAATACATAACTATAGACTTGACAAGTTTGACCAAGAAGATATGTTATGATGGTCATATGCACAAGAAAACATGCCCAGAGTCACTCATAATTAAAGAAATGTAAATACAAAGCCCAGAAATGTTACTGTGAATCCAGAAGGACGATATTAATTCCCAGAAAAATAACAAGTCTCATATGATACCTGGGGGAAATTAGAAATACCATGCACTGTGTGCAGCAATTTCAAATTCTGCAGCTACTGAGGAACAGAGATCATTTTAGAGACTTAGTTTACACCAACGTTGTATGAAAATTTTGGGTTTGCTAACCAGCAAGCATCCTGGCCACCCTACCACAAAGGCAAGTAAAGACCCTGCAGTGTCAGGATCAAAAGTAAAAAAGATCACCAAGCCTGGAAAAGCATCACTGAACTGTCAGCTACTGAGGAGGCTGAGGGAGGAAGGTCACCATGGAAAAGACTGACTGGGCTACACAGTACATTTAAGGCCAGCCTAGGCAACTTGCACACTGTCTCAAGAGAAAAGGGTCCCCTTTTTTTAAGTTGGAGATGTAGCTCAATGATACAGAACTCATCTATGATTGGTGCATTTGGTTCAGTACACGATTAAAATAACGGAGAGACCAGGAGAGAGACCAGGAGAGAGGAAAGGCACCCAAGTCCCTGGAAGACAAGGAGGTTACTAAGGAAGCACCAGATCTACCTTTGGCAAGCATTGGGATAATGAGCTTCTTCCAAAGCTCTACCGAGTTCCCGAAGCTGTCCAACAGTGAACCTGTACTGCTTTTGATAACTCCTGCTTGGGAGCTGAGGAACAGACTCCCACCAACTTCTGAGTCCAGAACGATGGGGCCTCTTGGCAGCACCACTCTTTTTCTCACAGTTGTAGTTTTGATCACCAACAGGGTTCATCACCCACTGCCCTCATCACCCACTGCCTCTTCGACATGATTTGCTGTGGTGGTTCCTTCCTGAGGTTCAGTAGTTACTTCTTCCTTGTA
>NW_008475416.1:0-1349 GCF_000622305.1 Nannospalax galili | reverse complement strand
TAGTGTCTGTATACACATAATTTTTTATGTGTTAGGGTCAATAGAATCAAATCTGTAAATTTGTATTGCTAAATGCCCTCTCTGGTGTATGTTCAGCCACTGGAGCCTGGTCAACCTAACTCAGTCTTAAACAAGGTTAACTCTCTCTCTCTCCCTCCCAGAAGCCATCAGTTACCAATAGTCCCTCTGGTAGGATGAGGTCTCTTACCAGCTTCCCCATATCTATGCTGGCATTTTGTCTGGTTGGAGCTTACATGGGACTTGTGCTTACTGTCACTATTGTTGTGAGTTTATATGAGTAATCTACTAGCTGTCTGAAAACTGTTTCCTTGTGCTCATCCACCCTGGCCTCTTAAAATCTTTCCACTCCCTCTTCTGCAATGATCCTTGAGCATTTGGACACAGATGTTTGGTAATAGGTGTCCTATTCAGGGATTAAAAACTCTGAAACTTTTGTTGCAGAGTGTTTTGTTTGTGTTGTCTGCTTGGGTAATGTCCACTTGATATAAGGTAACTCCTTTAAAGCTATTTTTCTATTGTATTTGTGTATAATTTGAGACACTTCTATATTGGTACATTTCCATGTGACTTTTTCTAAAGGCCTTTAGGGTCAGCGATTCCTCCCACACTCCCTCCTCTGCAAGGCCCTTGCATTATCCACCCCATTTAATCCTTGCTACTCTAGTATTTCCCTTTCCTCCTTTGTATCATTGCATTCTACCATCCCTTCCAGTAAGCCTCCCCTCTCCATGGCCATTTATCAGCTTCCTGACCCCTCTAGATTTTGCATTGAAACATGCATATCCAGGATTTCAAAACTAGCATCCATCTATGGGAGAGAACATGGGATGTTTGTCTTCCTGGATCTGGGAAATCATTCAGGATGATTTCTTCCAGTTTCATCCATTTACCTGTGAATTTCAGAATTTATTTTTAAAGAGCTGAATATCATTTCATTGTGTGTATGTATCACACCTTCATTTTCCATTCATCAGTTAATGAACATTTAGGTTGCTGCCAATTTCCAGCTATTATAAAAAGAGCATGAATGAACATAGATGAACAGATATTCCTGTGGTAGGGTAGAGTCTTTCGGGTATATGCCCATGAGTGATATGGCTGAACTAAACAGTAAATCAATTTCTAACTATTTGAGGAATATGCATACTGGTTTCCATAGTGGCTGCACCAGTTAACACTCCCACTAGCAGTGAATAAATGTTACCCTTTCTTCACATCCTCGCCAAAATTTATCATTGTTTGTTTGGGGACTCAGCCATTCTGAGTGGGCAAGATGAAATCTCAAAGTGGTTTTAATTTTAATTTCTTTGATGACCAAAGATGTAGAA
>NW_008475415.1:0-1350 GCF_000622305.1 Nannospalax galili | reverse complement strand
GTCAGATCCTCTGGAGCTGAAGCTGGTGGTTGTGAGCTGCTGCGCGTGGGTGCTGTGAACCAAACTGATGTCCTCTGCAAGATCACTGTGCTCTCTTAACCGTGGAGCCACCGCTCCAACCCTCTTGTGTCTCTTCTTTAATATGAGTAATGACATTCTTGGCCAATACTGTCACACTTGGCTTAGTATAAGCATTCGTTTCCCAGCATTGTATCCAAGAGATGAAGCGACATGACCATTTGATCCCACCACTAACCCCACCTGGAGTATGACATGTGGAATGCAGGCCAAACGCAAACACAGATTCCGCAGACTGAGGAAGACATCACAGAGCCACTGAGCTGCCATCTGCTGACAAGAAGCTTGCCTGACAAGACATACTGCTGACTCCCTCAAGGATCAGATGGCAGAAGCCCCATATTAAAGGGTGACGACGACGCAATCTAGGAGACGAGGCATAAGACAAGTGTGGTCGGTGTGACCGGGATCCCAAATCACCGAGAACCTGGCATCCTGCATTTGTCCACTTCCCAGCCTATGTGTAACATCCCTCAAAAATCCGGGGAAGCGATTCAGTTTAATACCAACTTGAGACCCTGCAGACAGAGTGGTTATTTGGAGGAAAGTGTGTATTGAAGAATCAGCAACTATATATTAGCTCCCCAGTATGAGATAAGCAAAGTGCACGAAATTGAAAATTGTCCCGAAAATCAGATAAAATCACGGTCTTTCTGAGCCACTGCTCTGGGCTCAGATGAGGCCACTTGCGTGCTGGCCCTGAGCATGTCCACCTATGTCCACCTTCCCCTTGGAAGCTTCCTTGGGCTTCTGTGTCTATTAGCATCTCCGTCCAGGCCTCTGGTCTAGGTGCAGGAGAGCCAGCCCTCCCACAGGCCACTCCCTGTGGCACTGTTGAGTCACAGCAGAATCTCACGAGCATCTTCCATGATTTTCTGGGCTTTGCTGCCATCCCCAGCTCACGGTCTCTGCGTACGGCTTTTGGTCAGGGGATTACAAAGAGGCAGCTGACTTTGGAAAGAGGACGCCCATCCCTCTGGCCGAAGCTGCCTGGTTGCAGGCCGTGTGTTTAGCATGGAGTGCAAGCTCCTTTCAGCCTCTGGCCTCTTTGCACAGGGCTCACTTTGGACACAGGCACGGGGCGGTTTGGTCTAATCTTTCCTTTAGTTACTCACAGCACAGCTCAAGATGAAGTTCTTAGCAAAGGTATTTCAAAGAAAGCATCCAGTTATATAAGTACTTTCCAACTGGTCATTGTGGAAATAAAGCACTCAAAGGCTTATAGAGACTAAGTGTATTGCAAAAGAACCTTTGGTGTGTGTGTGTGGGGGG
>NW_008475414.1:0-1350 GCF_000622305.1 Nannospalax galili | reverse complement strand
TAAAAAAAATCATTTCCTTTTTTTTTTTTTTTTTGCATGTATGAGTGTTTTGCTTGCATGTATGTCAGTGCACCCATGTGTGTGATGCCCATGGAGGTCAGAAGAGGGCACAGGATCCCCTGGAACTGAAGTTACAGATAGTTGTTACCTGCCATGTAGGTGCTGAGAACTGAACCTAGATCCCTTAACTGGAGGCAACTCTCCAACCCCTTACTTTGAACTTTTAATGCTTCCAAAGAAGGAAGAAATTTTAGGAAGCTCTATCTTGCCCAATCCACATATTTTGAAGACTGAAAATTGTGTCGTGTATTTTTCTGCTTTGTTAAAATATGTTACAGTATCTGGGAGTGGTGGGTCATGACTGCAATCCCAAGCATGCAGAAGGTGGAAAGGCAGGAGGTCATGAGTTCTCAGGCCTGAGTTGTGAGTTGTAGGCCAGTCTGAGCTACATAGCTAGACATTGTCTCAAAAAAAAAAAAAAATCACATCAATTTTACATTTCAAACATTAAGAATTCTTATAATTTGGCTTTTAAGTGTTTTAAGTGTGCTTCCAGTCATTTGATTATAATAGCCTTTACTATAAAAATGTACTGAATTCTCACAAATTTATCTTGAGGGCCCTTTGGAGGTATTGAAACATATAGTTCATCATGTTTTAGATAGATACCTCAATTATATTTTAGTTATGATCTCTTGATAGAAAAGTGTCAATTCTCAATTCATATTATCATAAAAACAAAAGATTTGGATAATAAAGAATTGACATTTTTGATTACTGAAAATACTACTTGATATCATTAAAATTGAAAATGATGCCAATGGGTAAAAACAAACATAGAAAGTAAAGGCTTTTTCTTTCTTTTTTTATTTCTTAGCTGGTAAGAAACAAATCTGGCATGTTGTTGGTGGTGATGAGGACTTCTTAAACAAATCTGGCTCATTATTTCTAGTATAGGCTGCTATCCTGGTTTTCAAAATCTTTCTGTGCTTCCTTGGACTTTTGGCTCTTTCTTTGTGTTTAGAATTCCATCCTCATTCCATAATAATGCAGTAAAAGTCTGCTTTAAACATTTTTCTCTAATGCCTGGAAAGGCTCTGTATCTTCCACTGTCTACACTATGAAGCAGAAAATTCAGCTTGGCACCCAGGCCCTGGGGCTACATAGCCACTCTGACCTCTTCTTGTTCATTTTCTCATTTGCCCTGGATCAGCTCGTGTCTTTGCCCCACAATGTCACCCTCTCCCTGATACTGAAATACGTCTTCTTGCCCATCACGTTCTGTTTTCCGTGATTCGGAAGACAATGTACACTTTATTTCCTACTCCACATCTCATCTTCTCTCCAATG
>NW_008475413.1:0-1349 GCF_000622305.1 Nannospalax galili | reverse complement strand
CTGCCCTCGCACTGGCCAAGGTGGAGGATGGGCTCCAAAAGGCAACCCTTGCTAGACTGGAACCCTCCAAACCGTTCCAGCTATGTATCATTCCCTCTCCCCAGCAGCCTACTGCCGTGCTTTGGCAAGATGGACCTCTGTTGTGGGTCCATCCACATACGTCCCCAGGGAGGGTACTGAGTTATTATCCAGAACAAGTTGCAGACTTAGCCTTGAGGGGCCTCCACTCTGCTGTGACACACTTTGGATGCACACCTGAGGCTATCTTGGTTCCTTACACAGCCCACCAAGTTAATGTCTTGTGTTCCACCCTGGATTCTTGGGCGATACTAAGGTGTACTTTTCCAGGGGAGATAGATAATCATTATCCCAAACATCCCTTACTTACCTTTTCTTTGGCTCATTCTTTTATTTTCCCCAAGATAACTCAGAAACAGCCAATTCTTGGTGCCGTGGATGTGTATACAGATGGATCTAAGACAGGCCTGGGTAGTTATGTTATTAATTCACACCCTGTTCAGGTGCAGTTCCCCTATTCCTCCCCCCAGATGGTGGAATGTGCCGTGGTAGCACACGTGTTGGCTAAATTCCCACAACCATTGAATATAGTATCAGATTCTCACTATGTGGTCCAAGCTGTGCAGATTTTGGAATCTGTGGGTGTGATCTCTCCAAAAAGCAAGGTGTTTTCACTTTTTACAGACCTCCAAACGGTCATCAGACACAGAACTCAGCCATTTTTTATCCAGCACATTAGGGCTCACTCATTATTACCTGGGCCTATGGCCAAGGCTAATGACTTAGCTGATCAAGCCACCAAGGCCATGTGCCTTGCTCTTGCTCCTGAGAAGGCTGCTACCTCTTTTCATGAGTTGTATCATGTACCAGCCCACACACTGCGGCTGAGGTTTGGCATTCCACGTGCTGTGGCACGGGAAATAGTCCAGAGATGTGCCAGCTGTGCAGACTTCCGAAGTCCTGCATATTCAGGAGTAAATCCCAGAGGACTGTTGCCATTGCACATTTGGCAAATGGATGTTACTCACATCCCCAGCCTAGGTAAGTTACAGTTTGTGCATGTTTCTGTGGATACCTGTTCAGGAGTAATTCATGCCACCCCTTTACCAGGGGAAAAGGCGACATATGTCATTACCCATTGCCTTGATGCCTGGGCAGCATGGGGTAAGCCACGCCAGATTAAGACTGACAATGGGCCCGCTTATACCTCTAAGTCTTTCCAGCAATTTTGTCAGCGCATGGGAGTCCGTCACATTACTGGCCTGCCTTATAACCCCCAAGGCCAAGGAATTGTTGAACGGGCCAATGGTACCCTTAAAGTTTATTTGCAA
>NW_008475412.1:0-1349 GCF_000622305.1 Nannospalax galili | reverse complement strand
TCTTCTGACCTCCGTGGCATTGCATGACACAGGTGCACTCACATACAGGCAGGCAATATACTCATACACATAAAAAAAAAAAAAAAAAATAGCCCATTAAATCTGCAGGAAGATACTGTGTATTCACTACCATTTTTTTAACATAAATCAGAATGACCTACTCAATATGATTTAGGTTCTAGTTACAAGAAATGTTTGTCTTGCCAAATTTAAGTAACAATAAAAAGGGCCGAGTCAAGACTAGTCTCACAAAACCAGTATTTACACCAATAGAGCTCTTCCCCCCACCCCCCATTCATGTAAATGACTTTTCACCTAGACACTTGGTCTCTCTTTTTGCTGTCTGACATCTCTGAGTTTCTGGGTAATGTAGCCACTTTTTAAGCCTCATAAATGTTTTTAAATATAGTCCAAGGGAAAGATGGGAAGAGAAAATGGGGGACAGAATTTCAAATTAGCACACATGTTCTGCTAGGGTTTTATCTACCTGCTCCCTAAATATTTACCTGCTCCTTAAATTCATTTGTCTGCTACTGCTGGATGACAAATTTTTACTTATAAATGTGATTGGAAAACAGTTAAGTCTTTAGTCTATATTTTAGAAAGATACTTTATTATAGCAGGCCCTTCCTTTTCTGTGTATGTATGTACATGTGTGTGTGTACGTGTGTGTGTGTGTGTGTGTGTGCAGGCCCACATATACTTGTACATATGTAAGTGTGGAGGTCAGACCATTGGGTGTCTTCCTCAATTGCTCCCCACCTTGTTTTTTGAGACATGATCTTTCACTGAACCTGGAGCTAACCATTCAGCCACTGAGCTCCAGGGAACTCCTGTTTCAACCTCCCCAGTACTAGGATTACAGGCACTTAGAGGTTGTATCCAACTTTTTGTGTGTGTGAGTTGAACTCAGGTCCTCATATTTACTCAGCACTCACTTTACCAACTGAGCCATCTCCCCCGCCCCTAAAGTAGATTCTTTCAGGAAGATACAGCACATTGGAAATGGTCTGTATTAGCAAGTAGATGACATCTGGTTCACTAGTTACACTAGAAAGGAAATTACATAGACAGACAGACAGACAGTTAAACCATATAAAATGAAGATGTGAAGCTTCCCAAGTTGTCCCCAATAGTTGTCCAGGGAAAAGAGTAAAGAGCAAATTACTCCATATATTTATTTCTGTATATTTTGACTTTTTAAAATAAGAATATATTTGTGTGCTCACTTCAGCAGCACATACTAAAATTGAAATGATATGATGTGTTATCTAATCCCAAGTCATCAGCCCTAAACACATGTGGCACTAAATGGATTCAGTGCAACATATATATATATATATATATTT
>NW_008475411.1:0-1347 GCF_000622305.1 Nannospalax galili | reverse complement strand
GGCCAACAACTGTAATTCCAGTTCCAGGGCAATCCACTGGCCTCTTCTGACCTCTTTGGGCACTGCACAACATGGGTGCACTTTCACATACATGCAGGCAATACACTCATATACATAAAATTAAAATAATAAGATATTTTTAAAAAATATATATTTAGCTAAGGTCTTAGATATAATGAAGTTAGTCAATAAACAAGTGTTTATTAAGCACCTACTATATAATCAGGTACCATTCGTATTAGTTTTCTACAGCTGCTATAACAAATTTAGTGACTTAAAACACAAATTTATTATTTTTGGAGGCCAGAAATTCTAAATTCTAAAATCAGACTTTGAGGAGGGCCCTGTTCCTTCTGGAGGCTCTAGTCTGGGAGAGGGTCTGTGCTCTTGCTTTTCTGCATTCCTTGACTCTCAGCACTTTTAAACATCTTTAAAGCCAGCAAAGTAGCATTGTTAAATGAAGTAGGAGGCTGTTAGCCTCAGGCTGTCTCCATATTTTGAGTTCCTATGTAGTAACAAACTGTAACCTAATTTAGTATGTGAACAAACCACCTAATTTAGGAGTATACAGAATAGCCCGGATTTGACTAATCCCAGGTAGCCAATTTAGCACTCTATGCCCAAATGAAGCAGATCCCTGCCCCTGGTCAATCAGGTGATTTTTCTGGTTTGCTTCTGGGAGCAGCCTATAGTCCCAAGTGCTTCTTGATTCATAGATTAATCTTTGGTCAAATAAACTCTGACCAAGTCTTCTCTAACTCTGATGCTCCTTCCTCTCTCCAGAATGATCTCCCCATCTCAAGATCTGTAACCTTTTTGTTTTTGGGGGTTTTTTTTGTTTTGTTTTGTTTTGTTTTGTTTTTGAGACAGGGTTTCATTATGCAGACTAAGGTTGCCTTGAACTTACCATGTGGCCCCAAGATGGTCTCAAACTTGTGGCAATCCTCCTGCCTTAGTTTCTGAAAAGCTGGGGTTACAGGCATGGGCTACCAGGACCAGCTTCAAGATCTTTAAATTAATTACCTCTTGAAAGTCTTTTTTGTCATTTAAGATAACACATTCAGAGCCTGCTGGGGTTAGATGGTGACTTTCTTGGAAGACCAATATTCTGCATTATTGTAATATTACAGGATAGATGACCTTTGCTACCAGCTAGTATGGCGGTGCAGGCTGTAATCACAGCAGTAGGCTGAGGCAGGAAAATTACAAGTCCAAGGCTAGCTTTGACCTCATGAGACCCTCCCTCCCTCCCTCCCTTTCTTCTTTCTTTCTTTCTTGGTCTTTTGAGACAGGATGTCCCTGTAGCTCCAGCTGTCCTGGAACTCACTATGTAGACCAGGTTGGCCT
>NW_008475410.1:0-1349 GCF_000622305.1 Nannospalax galili | reverse complement strand
TTTTTTATGCTGCTTATACACAGGTTGTCTAAATGTGATTTAGGGTTAGAAATTATTTTTGCCAGGTAACAATTTTAACTCACAAATTCAGTCTTTTAATCAATGAAGGGTTTTTTCCTTTGCTCAGAATTCTCATTAGTAATTAATTTAGTTTTTACTAGACCTGCCTTTTTTTTCCCTCAGGAAAAATACCAAAGCATTTCAATAGTGAATAAAATTTGTATAAAATTATTGGAATTTTCATAAGCACTATTAAAAATGTTTTTAAAAGGAAACTATATCATATAACCTTATTCTTGAGTAAAAAGAAGTCTGTTTTCACATACTGCTGCCGAGGTCGTAAAAGAAATAGTGGACCGTTTTTATGCAAAGCTGTTTCAGGTAGAAATTCCTTGTAAAACTGATACAGCAAACATGCAGACCATCTGTTTCTTTCCCACAGATAAATCACATTTTCAACCTTTAGTAAAACTATGTCATTTCCTTCTCAAGGAAATGTTTTTAATAGTTGCTCAGAGATGGTGATTTTATTAATAAAACTGCATTAATAATTATAACAACATGCTTACTTTGTACTAGGTAATGCTATAGATCCTTATAGTCACTTTCATCTAATAATTTAAATGACCCTGTAAGAAAGTATTGCTATTTATTCATCATGAACTTGGGAAGGCTTTTAAACCAGCTAGTCTTAATTGGAGAGCTAAATAGAAGCCAATACAAATGTCAGGAAACTCTTATTTTGAGTAAGTGAGATAAAGTCATATTAAACTCTTAAAGCAACAAT
Source organism: Nannospalax galili (assembly GCF_000622305.1). Classification (NCBI taxonomy): domain Eukaryota; kingdom Metazoa; phylum Chordata; class Mammalia; order Rodentia; family Spalacidae; genus Nannospalax; species Nannospalax galili. The sequence continues at coordinate 562 of NW_008475410.1, read as the reverse complement.
TATATCCTCCTGTTTCTCAGATTTTAATAGTTACTCACTTGAATTATGAATAGATTTTATTTTTTTCTCTGAGGCTATGGTCTTCCTAGCTGTTTTGACAAGAATTGTAACTTTTCATAAAGAATGTGGTATATATCCACACATTTTTATTTTAAAATGAAACATAAAACCACTCAACATTAAAGGGCTATATTCCTGTTTATTTAAAGGTTTAATCTACTGCAATCACACGCATTTGTAAGTGCATACATTCTAGCACAGTTCTAGCACAGTTGTGATAAAGTAATCCATTAATGTTCTTCCATTAAGTTATATTCAAGAAAGCTTCAGCTAAAAACATGTCTTGCTACGCAATAAATTGTTATATTTTCTGTCTTGTTTTGAATCATTACAAAGTTAAGAAATTAGAACTTTGGACTGGAGAGATGGCTCAGTGTTTAAGAGCACTGGCTGCTCTCAGAGGACCAGGGTTCGATTCCCAGCATCCACATAGGGGCTGGCAACCATCCATAACTCCTGTTCCAGGGAATCCAATGCCCTCTTCTGACTTTTGTGGGCATTG
>NW_008475409.1:0-1349 GCF_000622305.1 Nannospalax galili | reverse complement strand
CATCTTTAAGTTGTTTGTCTAAGTTTTCTTTAAATTCTTTGATCATGTTTATGACTGTTTCTTTAAATTCTGTACCATAGACTCCCTCTGAGTTATTATTGTACACTTCTGGAGGACTGGTAGGTTTTGTTGGGGACATATTCTTTTGGTTTTTCATATTATTTCCTTTTTTGCATTGACATTTGTGCATACAGATGTCTTTTGTTGGTTGTGTGTCTGAAAGAAATTCTATTCTTCCTTTGTTTAGCTGAAGTTTTTTTCTGCTTATATTGTTGATATAACTTGAATGCTTTTTGCTCAGGTATGAGAAGCTTCAGTTCCTTTTTGGCTGTTCCATGGATTTGGCAACTCTATTGTAGCCAGATTAAGAAGGCTACCAATGTCAAGATGGGAATAGGGACAACCTGGTCTAAAGAACAAAGCTGGATTTGTGACCTAATCTGGGTTGAAGTGATCAGGTCACAGTGGGAAGTTTTTGACTAGTGTGGGAGTCTAGATAGCTGAGACCAGAAACCAGGAGCAAGCCTGAGCCCAAGACCAAATAAGAAGACAGTGTGTAGAGGAGAGAGTGGAGGTGATTAAATTGCAGAGGAATAAAAATGTAGTGGATAGGATCTGACCCTTGGGTAGTAGGCAGGATGGTCTGTGTCAGGCAGATCAGGAGGCCAGGGTCAGTGGGGGGAGGAAGGCTGTGGAGAGTTTAAGAAACTATGTTAGATGATTAAATTTGTCTGCTTTATGAAGCTAGTACAGATATCTCAGTCTGAAGAGAAGGAGTGGGCCTGAATCCAAGTCCAGAAGAAAGACAATGTGTGTAGAGGGGAGAACAGAAGTGCTCAGGTTATAGGGGAATCAAGATGCAATGTGAGTGATCTGATTTATCAGGTTAAGAGGCAGATGGTGCTGTGTCAAGTACAGAAGATCAGTGTATAGGTAGTTGTTGGGACAGCCTGTGGATTGTCTTGTGTGAAACAGGCTTGATCCTAGAGTGGAAGTCCTTATGACAGCCATACAGCAGGTCTGAGGCAATGGCCCAAATGCTGGAGCCACAAGGAAAGCCTTGTGATACTTGCTTCCACTGGCAGATCATGAGACTTAAGCTCCAGGCTCACCACTCCCTAATTGCCACCCTCAGGATTCCAGGCTACAATTTCCCTATTACTTGAGGCACTTAAATGTCACAACAACCTGGGTTCCTATAAAACATGTGACCAGGGCTATTGTGACATGGTTTGCGGGGATGGTTGCATGGTTTATGTGAATTCAGATCCTGTACCATAAATCAAAATCTAAGCAAACTGAAACCTAAGCCAAAATGCTTTATGGCTCATTTATGGTATGATCATTGT
>NW_008475408.1:0-1349 GCF_000622305.1 Nannospalax galili | reverse complement strand
TCCTACTTTTCACTTTATGTTTATAAGAAATATTCTTGGAGGAGAATAAAATAAAGTTAGCTGTCAAAATTGAAATACAAAATATGATTCGAGGTAATAAACCCATCTCAAAGCTTAGAAGTAACTATATAAAATTACAATGCAATATTACAAATGAATACTATAATGAAACTTCTACTGTGGGATGAAGAATGAAGGATGAAGGATGATCCTAGACTGTGCTGGATACTTTACCTAGTTGAGCATTTTGAGCCCTCTGCCACTGAGAACATTTCTCTAACTTTATCTTGTTTAGTAAATACTTGGAAAGCTTGAGAAACACAGATTCCTAATTCAATCAACACAGAGTCCATTGAGTAGTTTTGAGGCCCAAATGAAACTTCTCTATTGTCACAAATTCCCACTTGATGCTGACCTTGTTAGTAGTTTAAAAACATCAACTTGAATGATATTACATTAAGTCATTTCAAACTCTTCAACTTTTACTATATTTTAAATCCAGGTGTCCCTGATAGGGTATCACACACAGATATACATACACATACAATCCCCATACCATTGTAATGTGACACAAGCGGGAAACATTACAGATACATGTTCTGAGTCCACTGAGGTCCAGACGTGATTCTTTTTTACCTTCATTCTTTGCAATGTCAGAGAAACAATTTCTGTTTAAGAGCAGCTCATGGTAGAAGAAAAACGTACGTTTGAAAAACATGAACCAGCTCTTAATCTATTCACAAGTCCTGTGTTTCTTTCCATTATTCTGTGGAAACAGAGTGTTCCACAGACAAAGGCTTTGATTGGGCATAGATGGGCCATCTTCACAGCGCTGGACAGGTGATGTCATTGCATCATTTTGAACAGTCTTGAATTTTAATCATAAATACATATTGTTGTGACCAAAGGGGAGACACACTTAACTTATTCCTAAGAAAATCCTCCCAGAAAAGCAGATACTTACATCTCAAAATACATCTGATTTTCTTGAAATACTTTCCTTATTTTGTTTTTTATGAGGAAGAAGAGAATTAAAAGTTTGGAGCCCAAGTCCAGGGTGTAATTTCCTAATATTTAATGTAACTCTCACCCTAAGGGGACTAATTAAGTTCCTTTAGCTGTAATTTTCTCTCTGTTAATGTGGCAAATAATTTCATCTTCAGAATGTAGAGGAATGAGCCCAGAAATGATAGGAAAATGAAGCACATCACACTTGTTAATAAAAATACAAATTTCTATCTGCATAAAATATGTGCTTTTCCATTTTACTGGTTCCTGCAGTTACATCAGGATACATACTCACATATATGGAAAGGAACCAGAGAGGTAAAGGGAGTGATGGGGCCTGA
>NW_008475407.1:0-1349 GCF_000622305.1 Nannospalax galili | reverse complement strand
TATGCCACCATGACCTAGCTTGCTTTCTGTTGCTGTGAGGGAACACTGACCAAAACCAAGTCAGGAGGAAAGGGTTCATTTCATCTTACAAGTTACCATCTAGGGAAGCCAGGGCAGGAACTGAAATGGAGGCCATGTAGGAGTGCTGCTCATTGGCTTGCTTTCCTGGCTTGCTCAGCTTTCTTATCCAGCCCAGGCCCACCTGCCGAGGGACAGCACTGGAATTTGGATTGGGCAAGGTTGCTGGCAAAGAGTTTTAAGGTTAATAACCAGACAAGCAATTAACAAAATGCCTCACAGATATGGCCACAGGTCATTCTCAACTGGTAAATCCTCCAGATGCTGTTCCCTCTTCCCAGGTGACAAGTTTGTGTTAAGGTGACAAAAACTAACCAACATAGAGCCTGTGGAGGAAGTGGGAATTTCAATATAGAGAATGCAATAAAAGAAAATGGAATGTTGAGGGAAAATAAGATGAAATAAATGATGTTCCATTTCTGAAAGCTAATAATACAGTTAGGGAAGTAGATACATGGTTTGTAACTCTGAAGGGTGATCTGGCCTGGGGCTTAAAAAATTGCATGCAAGCTGGGTGTAGTGGCGCACACCTTTGATTCCAGCGCTTGGGAGGCAGAGTGGGCAGATCTCTAAATTGGAGGCCAACCTGGCCTCTACAGTGAAATCTAGACCAACTGTGGCTACAGGGAGACCCTCCAAAGTACCAAGACCAAAAAGTTGCATGTAATCAGCTTAGAGGTATGAGATAGAGACTTGCATAGAGATCATCCAGTCAGTATGTTAAAGATGGAGTCCTTGGAAACTGCTCTGTAACAGCCAGGAAGAAGAAATGGGGGGAAAAGCCAAGGAAGTCTTACAGTCTAAAGAGAAAGTCTCAAAGATGTTCTTAGAATCATTACCAGGAAGCCACCTAAGGTAAGAGCATGGGTCTTACACAATTACAGTGTAAGTGAAAATGACCTTTCTGGGCACTTTGGAAGTCAAACAGTGAGGTGCAGACTGCGGAAGAGAGGCAATCTGCAGCTGAAGCAGATGATTCTTGCCAGTTTTGCTGATACAATGGGGAATTAGCCTGCTATATTACTTTGTGGTGTAACAAGCTTCTGATACACCCTTTAAGGATTTGGCAAGGACTAAAAGTTTTGGCATATAAGGAAAAAAGGAGCATCAGGTAAGCTTTGTAAAATTGTAAAAGATGAAATAGGTGTATTTATGAATGGCAAAATTATGATTACCTTTAAGGTACTAGTCTGTGAATACTCTGTGGTTTGAGTTTCTCTGGTCACCAAAAGTACTGCCAAGTCATATGATAACCAATCAATACATAGCCC
>NW_008475406.1:0-1349 GCF_000622305.1 Nannospalax galili | reverse complement strand
TATTTTGTTTCCTGTAATAATTTTCTATTACTTCTGTAAACAAATTATCCTGGGCTTAATGGAATAAAATAGCATGGGTTTATTGTCTTCTAGCGCTGGTGGTCAGACATGGAACATGAGTTCAACAAGGCTAGAACCAAAGAGTACATTCCTCCCTTCTTCCAATTACTGGCATTTGCAGCCAAATCATTCCAGTTTCTAGTTCTGGTATTGCATCTGACATTTCTGCTTCCCTGTTTTACTTTATAAAGACCCTTGTGATTACACTGGGACCAGTGGATAATGCAAGGTAATCTCCCCATCTCAAAATCCACAATTTAATCCCATTAGCAAAGTAAGGGCCATGTAAAGGAATATATCCACAAGTTCCTGGGATTAGGACGGCTTGAGCATCTTGTAGGAGGCTGCTGTTTGGCCAACCACACACCTGTGGAGACTTGCACAGCATCACAGCCTGCAAAAGAAGATGCCACCACTAGCATAGCCCTGTGTTCACACACAGTTGATAGCACACTTCTCTGTCCTTGCTGACTACCAGGAAAGTCACTGCCACCCCAAATGAGGGAAATTTCCCTTTTTCTCCTCTACCCTCAGCCTATGAATCACAGCCACTAAATTAGACATTTTTCCAGTAAGTGATACAAACAAAAATAAGTCCTTTAGCTTAGAAAATCCCTCTCACTGTTGGCCCTGTTTTCCTCCAAGTTATTTTTAAAGTTACACAGATTCTTCTCAAAGGCACACCAGAAATTTTCCTTTAGCTTCTTATCCATGCACAGAACAGACAATTGCATTATACCTAAGAGAATTAATATGATTTAATTATATCATATTTGGGGGTAGCTTAATATCAAACTTCTTTTGTTTAAGAAATTATTTCTTGGTGAATTTAAACTCAGTTATTATCCTCATTCTTTATTCATTAAACTCATTAAAATCAGTGGGAATTGCTTATAAATAACTATATTATTGATTCAAAATATAACAGATAAGGGAGGATATTCTAAGACTACAAAAGTATAATGCTCCTAGTGATTTTCTTGGGAATTCCAACTTGGAAATATATTCATAGCATGATTTTTCTGCACAGTGTGCTTTGACAAAAATACACAGACACCATTTGAAAGTTCCCTCTCTTCTCGCAAAGTGAAGACAGATAGTAAACAGACTCTTGTCTTTCTCAAGAATCTGCTTCAAAACAAAGCTAAGCCATGGCCATCATATTTTGATTGAATAGTTTATTCACCACACAAAAGTAACCCTCACAGAAGAAAAGGGGCTAATACTCCGTCTGTCTGTGCTCTGCTCCCAAGCCTCACACCCTAGCACAGGGATATCAAAAGGGATTC
>NW_008475405.1:0-1348 GCF_000622305.1 Nannospalax galili | reverse complement strand
CCTGCCTCTGCCTCCTAAGTGCTGGGATTAAGGGCGTGCACCACCACGCCCGGCCCAAGAACAACTTTTTATTCCTATTCTACTTCCATGCTTTATCAAAAATCACTTTATAGGTATCTATTTTCTCTCACTTTTTAGCATATCATTTTTCAGTTTTGCTTCTTTTAAACTGCCATCTTTAAGTCTCTTGCCCCAGAGATGGCAATACACATTTGTAATTAACCCATCATCTTCAAATAGCCACACTGTGTTGTAAAGCTAATATAAGCATCTCACATTAACAAATTCTCCCATTAGTATCATCGCCACTCATCAGGCTGTCATCAAACTGTATGAGACACTTAAACTTTGCTATGAGTCTTTTGAATTGTTATCTGCTAGATAAACTAAGACAGAAAAATAGAATTTACCTACACTTCCTCCTCTAATCCTTTTCTCTTCTTTATATAGATCTTTTATATGTATATGATGTACATATATAAATCAACCTCATTTTGCATTTCTCCAAAGGACTTCTGTTAGCATTTCTTGCAAGGCAGGTTATTTAGAAACAATTGTCTTGATTTACTGTTTCTCATGGGAAGTGTTTCTCATTCATTTTCTTGTTAATTCTTAGAATTTTTAATTGGGTACTGTTTTAGAGCATTTCACTCACACCGATATTGTATGGAGATTTCCCATTTATCCTCTGTCCACATGCATGCATAGTCTCTCACATTATCAACAGCCTGAACCAGAGTGGTACACTGGGTACAGCTGGAGAACCTGCATGTAAACATCGTCATCACCCAGATTCCACTGTGGGTTTCATCTTGTTGGTTCTTGTGTGTCTGGTGCCACACACAGAATTTTCTTACCAAGACCAATGTCAAAATCGATGCTCCTTTGTCTTCCTCTCTGGCTTTGCACTTGGAAGTGTAGGTGTTTTCAGTTAATATTTGAATATGATATCTATTTACATCTTTCTACATGTATATATCCGGCTTTCCCAAGACAAAGAAATAAAAGCAACCAATTTAGACAGAAAGAAAAAGAATTACCTCTGTTTACAGGTAAGTGGCATAATAATATAAACAACAACCAAAAACCAATAGAAATAATTTAAAATTTCATTTACGTTACAAAATACAAATATATTAAAGGAACAAACTGTATTTCCAAAGATAATAAACTTGTTAGAAAAGAAAATTAAGAACACTCTCTGAATCATAATTAATACCTAAAGAGCAGACTGTCTAGAAATAAACTTAAATGATCAGGTAACAGAACTGTATATAGAAAACCACAAAATTGCCGAGCGTGGTGGTGCACACCTTTGATCCCAGCACTCAGGAGGCAGAGGCAGGCA
>NW_008475404.1:0-1348 GCF_000622305.1 Nannospalax galili | reverse complement strand
TTCCCTTCCCTTCCCTTCCCTTCCCTTCCCTTCCCTTCCCTCCCCTTCCCTCCCCTCCCCTCCCCTTCTCCCCTGCTTCCTTTCTTCCTCCTTTTTGATTTACATATTTTTATTTTATGTGTATGAGTGTTTTTGCTTGCATGTATTTAATTGTACCCATGCATGCAATGCCCATGGAGGCCAGAAGAGGGCTTCCAATCCCCTGGAAGCAGTTACAGATGGTTGTTAGCCACCATGTGGGAACCCTGGTCCTTTGCAAGAAGAGCCAGTGCTCTTAATTGGTGACTCACCTCTGTAGCCTCCCTTTTTCTTTTTTAAATTTATTTTGTTTTTTAAAAATTGTTTTTATTTTACATGCATAAGTGTAATGCCTGCATGTATGTAAGTGCACCCATGTCATGAGTAGGCACTCATGACAGAGGTCAGAAGAGAGCAATGAATTCCTTGGAACTGGAGTTACAGTTAGCTCCCATGTGGGTGCTGGGAATCAAACTCAGGTCCTCTGCAAGAGCAGGCAGTGCTCTTAACCATTCAGTCATCTCTTCAGCCCTCGTTTTTCTTTATTAATAGACTATTTCTGTCACTCTCCACATGTCCCTTGGTCCAACTAATTGTTCTGGGACATAAGAATCTGGAAATCTTAGCAGGTTCCCCTCCAGACGCTGATCTGCGCCTATAATAATAGGGCTGGTTATAATATGGTAGCTGACTTCTGTTGGTGTGAAATTGGGGGGTGAGGAGCATAATGTTAATGCAATAGAGGAAACCACATGAATGTCAGGTCATGTTGGAGGCTGGGTATCATGGAGCCTATAGGCAGACTAGATTGAATGAGCTGTCATCCTAAGGACAGTAGTACAGAGATGTGGTTTCCAGGCATCCTTGTCACTTCCTGAGGCCTCTTCTTTACCTGGAGTTAGCATTGACTTTGGTCTCTTAGATAGCTACTCATTTTTGTGACTAGAGAGATGGCTCAGCAGGTAAAGGCACTTACTTGCCAACCCGAGTTCAATCCCTGGAACCCATATGGTAGAAGGGAGAACTCTGACTTCCACATGTGCACTGTGGCATATGTACCCATGCACAAGCACACTCACATGTAATAAATAAATAAATGTAAATAAACATATAAAGAGAAGCTAGTTGTTTCCTTACCTCCCAGCCAGTCAGGTCTTTTGTTTTAGGCTCTTACCTTTTTTAAAAAAATTCTTTTTAAAAATTGTTGTGTATTTCATATAGAACATCTTAATCATCTTCATACCCCTTCCCCTCTCATAGACCACCCCCCATACACACACACTGGAATTCATACATTCTGTCATTTGTGTTAAGGCCTATAGTGTCAAGT
>NW_008475403.1:0-1349 GCF_000622305.1 Nannospalax galili | reverse complement strand
TCAAAGTAATTCTGCCCCTCCTTTTGTCTGGACCCAGGGATAGCAACAGCAATGCTTATACTCATTTATGCTTTTGATATAACTTGGAATTCTAAACCTCTTCAGGGTTAGTCCAAGCAGTTATGATTTGCAAAATCAAATTCCTCTTTGCAAAGGCTAGCCAGAGCTTGCTTGATTCTTCCCTCTCTGCACTGTTGGCAGATCACTTTTCTCTCCACAGCTTCACGTGGTTCTATCTCCCCCTCACGGACACCCAGGACCACATTTCCTGTTCCCTCATCATTGTGCAAGCTGAGGTCCATGGTTATTGAGACCTCAGTATCACTTAGGACAGCTTCAAGGTATGCCTTCAACTCTGTGCAGACACTTCCCTGTGTCTGAAATAATTCTCCACTTTTTATTTTCTTTGACAGTTTCATACATGTATACAATATATCTTGATCATATCCGCTCTAAATCTTCCTTCCCATTCCTCTCACTCCAGCATTTCTCCCTCCTAACTTAATGTCTTCTCTCTCTGTTCCTTCCTCTCCCTCTCTCCCCTCTTTTCCCTTTCCCAACTCTCCCCTCTTTCCCCCCTCCCCTTTCTCCACCTCCCTTCTTTCTGTCTCTTTCTGTATAACCCACTGAGTCCAATTAGTGATGCCTACATGCACATGGGGACCATCCACTGGAACACAGGCAATGTTCCAGTGACCATACCCCCAAAGAAAAAGTACTGCCCCTCCCCCAGCAGCCATCAACTGCCAGTAGCTCTTCAACTAGGGATGGGGCCTCTTGAGCCTTTTTCTGATCCTTGCTGATAATGTTGACTGGCTTGTGCAGGTAACCACAGCTGTTCTAAGTTCATGAGTGCAAAACCATGTCATATCTAGAATATAGCATTTCATGGCACTCCTTCCCATCCTCCTGCTCTTACATTCTTTCTTTCCCCTCTTCCTTGATGTTCCTTGAGCCCTTTAGGGTTTGATATAGATGTCCATTTAGGGCTTAGCATTTCAACCCTTTGATCAGTTACTAATCTCTGCATTGACAGTACTTTTCTTTCTTACCTAGCCTCTACTTTTACTTTATCCATAAGCTTTCCCCAACTACCTGCCCTCCCGGCCAAACGTGGTGAGATGCTCCTTCTCTGTGGTCCTGTGTTTGTTTTTGTTGTAGTAACTTGATTTCTGCTATTGTTTTGTTTTGATACAGTCTCAAAGTATAGTCTAGGCTGCCTTTACACTCTCCATCCCTCTGCCTCAGTCTCCCCAGTGTTGGGATTTTAGGTGTGTACTATCATGCCCAGTTCTCTATGGTTCTTGACCTCTTACTTGCCTTCGTCTTCCACTTCACTGCAGGCTTTT
>NW_008475402.1:0-1348 GCF_000622305.1 Nannospalax galili | reverse complement strand
GGGTCTTCTGCAAGAACAGCCAGTGTTATTAACCACTGAGCCATCTCTCCATCCCATCCCTCATTTGAACAAAGGTGCTAACCGTCTTTTAAGAGGTTGTCTAATTTCCATTTTCACCAACCATAAATTTCCCAGAGAACTGTAATTATATTGTAAACATTTGGCTTTGTCATTATTTCTAACACTATTACAATTTTCTAACAATAAACCTGAAATTGCATGAAATATAAACACAACCAGCTGTCAAGGCCCCTTTTAAGTTACTAAGACTTAGAAAAAATAAAACAGGCATTCTTGGATATTTCTCAAAAACAAAAACAGAAAAATGACACTGTGATAGCTTTCCTCTTTGTTTCTGTCTTTTAATGAATCTTGTCTTTAATTATGAACTCAATATTCCTGACTGATCACACCGTTTCTGTGTTTTAATTTATAGGTACATTCTTTAGCAATTAAAAACACAATTAACCATAATTTCACAGCTTAGCCTTGATTTTTAAGAACATGAGCTCTACTTAGATTTAGACCAGCATATGGATAGTGAAGGAGAGCAAAATCAATGAAGTAAAATTTAGAACAAGCTAGAACCAGTTTAAGCATAGGAGTTAACTTAGTTGTCTGATGATCATATAACTAGTTTTCCTTTTGACACACTTCATATTAAAGTTTCACTACCTTAGAAATGAAATAGCTAGTCATCTTGGAATATTAGAATTTCTGGACCTTTGATAGGAACAGAGTTAATTTAGAAGGTCCACAGTCTTTGCCTCCTGCACTAACTACTGCATCCAAGGACTGGCTGTGTGGACCCAACGGTCTCCTTCCTTGTTTCCTCACCCTGAGGTGAAATCTGACATCTCATTCTTTTCCAAAGAAGTTAGAGCAGTAGAGATGCTACGCGAATGAATTGAGAAATGAGGGAAGAGGGGTGGAAAAAGATCTGGGTGTTATAGGGATGTGGAGAAACACGGAAGAAACATATGTGAGGAACATGGGCCGAACAGAAGAGGAAAGGCTACAGTCGGTGTGGAGCATGCTTCAGGTAAACAAGATTTTTTTTTTCTAATGTATAATTTTTATTGGATTTTTGCATTTCATACAATATATCTTAATCATATTTGGACATTATCCCTTATCTGTACCCCCTATAGTCCATCTTCCACAGGGCTTCATGCATTTTGCCATGTATGTTAAGACCTATTGAATCAAGTTTGTGTACCCAGATGTCCCTCAGTGTGAGTTCATCCACTGGAGACTGGTCAGCCTATCTAGCATCACTCCCTTAAAGAAAATGAACTCTTCCCTCACCCAGCAGTGATCAGCCACATGAGTTCTTTGGCTAAGGTTG
>NW_008475401.1:0-1348 GCF_000622305.1 Nannospalax galili | reverse complement strand
TTTTTTTTTTTGGAGACAGGGTCTTATTGTGTAGCTCAGGCTAGCCTTGAACTCATGATCTTCCTGCTTCAGCCTCCCAAGTATAGGCTGCTTATTGCACTATGAGAGCAAAACAACAATGAAACACAACAAAACAGTCTTCAAACCTTAATATACTGAAAGCAACTTATATGGCCCTTGACAAAGTACTGGCAGATAAATTACAGTACAGTCAGAAAAGGAATGCTATGCAACTATTGAAAAGAGCAAGACACAGAGTAATGTTCAAGAATTATTAGATGGAAGGAGTAAAATGTAAACAGTAGGAACTCAGTGTTGTCTTTTATTTAAAAGGCCTTAGATGCATGTGTAGGCTTGTGTGTGTATAGGAAATTCTCAGGGGGTTGACCCAAGATACTCAAAACAGATTGTTTCTAGAGAATGGAAATAAAACTTTGGCAAAGTGGATAAATTTTTATTCTCCTTCTGGTGCCATTAAGAACTATTTGGATATTATTTTATCCAAGCAAATATTACCAATTAAAATTTGGAAAGTTGTTTGTTGGTTGAGACAAGGTCTCAGTATGTAGCTCAGGCTAACCTCCAACTCATGATTCCCTTGCCTCAATAAAATTTTAAGGTGTATTAGTCTCTGGGGATAGGTGGCTCAGCAGTTAAGAATGCTTGCCCCTCTTCCACAGAATCTGAGTTTGGTTCCCAGCACCCATATTGGGCAGATCACAACCTCCTGTAACTCCAGCTCCTGAGGCTCCAACGCCCTCTTCTGACCTCCTCAGGCACCTGCACACATATGGAATACACAGATTACAAACACATAAATAAAAATAAATCTTTAAAAACGATATGCTAGTTTCCTAGCGTCTCTGTAACAAAATACCACAAACTGGGTAACTTAAAGCACTATGCACTTATCTTCTTGAGCTGGAGAGGGCTGCATCACCCTGGACTCCAGACAGAGCCTGGGAACAGACTGGGATCTCCTAGCTCAGAGGCAAGGCTACCCCACTCCCCACTGTGGCCACTCCTGCCTTCAAAACCCACAGCCCAGATCTTCCCTCCTCCTGACCTCCACTCTGCCCTCCTGCTTCCCTCTCACCCTCTGCCTGCCAGCTGCATGTTGACACCCACATCAACTTACCGTAGAAGTGCTGGGGACAGCAGAGCCTCCAGCATCTGGATCCTTGAATGATTGTATGAGGCAGAGGCCCTCCTACCCCAAACCATCGTTTAGACTTTGTTATACCAGCAGAAATAAACCTATGATACAGTTGCCTTTGAAATTTGGGAACTCATCTCCTACAGGAGCTAGTGCTAGCTAGTGCTGGCTGTGCTTAATACAGAAGGTAGC
>NW_008475400.1:0-1348 GCF_000622305.1 Nannospalax galili | reverse complement strand
TAAACTTTGGGTTGATGAGTAGCATTAGAATTAGGGTCCCAATAGGGCCTCCAGCCAACAATAATGGTTATATTTGCTATAAAATTTGTACCCTTCATATTGTTAGCTCTACCAAATCCATCATATGCGCCGGACCATTTGCCAGCGGAAGACTGATTATAAAGCTCTATACAGGGTCCTATCTTATTTACCTCAATTTCATCACTTATAGCAAAGCAAAGGCTATTTTTAAGGGATTTAACTCTATTCTCTACTTCAGAGACATTCTGTATGCCTTTATCCATGGGTAGATAGGGCAGTCCGATGTGCTTATAAGTTGTAAATAGCCTAGGATATACCTGTGCATCATACGTTACCGGCATAGGAAGCAGGAAGGTGGACATAATTCCCCAGCGATGTTCTTCCATTTGTGCCTTTATTTGTGTCAGGAAGATCATCAGTATCACCCATATCATTTTGTTCTTTATCTTCAAGGATCCTTGTGAGTCTTGCAGGCACCCATATTGGATTTGGTTCATCCTGTGGAAAGACACAAATTGCTCCCCTGGATCTGATTAACATCGGATCCGGTCCTCTCCATTTATTAGATAAAACATCTTTCCATTTTGCTAGCTTTTTCTGTTGTGATGGCCCTTTGTAGTGTCTTTCGGCTGCTGTTTGGCCTTGTTCGTCCAAATTTAAAAAATTCATTGTGAAGGTTGCCATTGCTAGCATTGTTCTTGGGGAGCGGTTAGATACCGCCTCTATACCCCCTTTTTGTTTTATTAGAAACATTTTAAGTGTCCTATGTGCTCTTTCTACAATTCCTTGTCCTTGAGGATTATACGGGAGACCAGTTGAATGGGTCACTCCCATTTGAGCACAGAAGTCTTTAAATTTTTTAGAAGTATAAGCAGGTCCATTGTCTGTCTTAAGCATTATAGGCTGACCCCAAGCACTCCAGGCTTCAAGACAGTGTTGTATTACATTTGGAGCCTTTTCTCCTGCTAGTGGGGTGGCAAAGACAACTCCTGAGCAGGTATCTATTGATACATGTACATATTGTAATTTCCCAAAAGATGGAATGTGGGTAACGTCCATCTGCCAAATTTGTAAAGGTTTGAGTCCTCTAGGGTTAACTCCTGTGTGGGCGGTTGGTAAGAAGCTGCAGCAGTTCTGACATTGCACCACTATTTTGCGGGCCTCTTCCTTAGTAAGAGCAAAACGTTTCCTTAAAGTATTAGCTGATACATGAAATTGTGAATGAAATTTAGTAGCCCTTTGTATGGGAGTTTCTAATAGCAGGGCAAACATTTGGACAGCTTTGTCTGCCAGCATATTACCATGAGATAGGGGTCCTGGGAGGCCC
>NW_008475399.1:0-1348 GCF_000622305.1 Nannospalax galili | reverse complement strand
GTGTGTGTGTGTCTGTGTCTCTGTCTGTGTGTCTGTGTGCCTGTGTGTGTATGTTACAGTGTATGTGTGGAGGTCATAGGACAGCTTGCATGACTCAGTTCTGTCCTTCTACCATGAGGGTCTCAGGGATCAAGTGCAAGTCCTCAGACTTGGTGGCAAGTGTTCTTACACGCTAAGCCATCTCTCCAGCCTGCTTTTTATTTTTTAATTTTGAGACAAGTTCCCACTAAACTGCCCAGGCTGACCTTGAACTCACTCTGTTAGTCTATGCTGGGCTGGATGCTTTCATCCTCCTACCCCAGCCTTTCAAGTAGCAGACCTCAACCACCAAGCCTGAATATTTTTCGTTATTGTTGTTTATTTTGTTTTGAGACTCTTTTTTTAGCTAAACTAGCCTCCAACTTGTTATACAGCAGAGGATGACTTGAACTTGATTGTCCTGCCCCAGCTTCCCCAGTAGTTCCAGCAATTTCTTTTGTGAGTAGGTCTGAGGTGGAATGGATGCTGGCTCTTATGTTAACCCGGTTTTTAACTGTGTTTGAGAAACTGCCAGATTGTTTTCCAAAGTAGCTTTAAAGAGAAAAAATGAAAATGAGGAAAAAGTTCTTCATGTCCATAATCCCAGCCCTAAGGGGGAAACAGGGAGGTCAGGGGTTCAGTCATTTATCTCACATGGAGGTAGAGGCTGACTCTCAGGAGTTGGTTCTTTCCTTCTACCCGGTAGGTTCCAGGGATTGAACTCCTGTCCTGAGGCTTGGCGGAAGGCTCCTTTACCCTCTGAGTCATCTCATTGGCCCTGGGCTGGTTATTATCTTTTTGCTGCTGGAAATCAACCATAGGATCTTCTTGCCTTAGGCAAACGCTCTTCATTCCCTTCTCTTTAATTATAGCCATTTGAACGTGCTATTTCATTGTGGTTTATATTTTCCTAATGACTAATGATATTGAGCAACTTATGTGGTTTTGACCATTTGCACGGTTCTTTAGAGAAATGCCTATTTGAATCCTTTACCTATTTTTAAAAATTGTCTTTTTTATTATTGAGTCATAAGAGATTTTTACATAATCTGGATCTTATGAAATATATGAATTCAAAATGTTTTCTTCAATTCTGTGAATCTCCTTTTTCTTTCCTGGTTGTATTGTTCACAAAACAAATGTTTTTAATTTAATTTTTAAATATTTATTTTCTGTATGTGTATGATATGTGTGTGTGAACTTTTTTTATATTCTATTATTTTTATTTTATATGTATGAGTGTATTGCCTGTATGTGTATAAGTGTTGTGCAATGCACTTGGAGGTCAGAAGAGGGCATTGGATCCCTTGGAACTGGAGTTATGGATGGT
>NW_008475398.1:0-1346 GCF_000622305.1 Nannospalax galili | reverse complement strand
AGGCTGGCCTTGAACTCACAGAGATCTGCCTGACTCTGTCTCCCAAGTGCTGGGACTGCAGGCATGAACCACCACGCCCGGCCAGCTTTTGTATTTTTGAGTCAGGGTCTCACTACGTAGCACTGACACTGGCTAGCCTGGACCTCACTATGTAGACTAGGCTGACCTCGAGCTCATGGAGATCCACGTGCCCCTGCCTCCCAAGGTCAGGGACTAAAAATGGGTGCCACCATGCCCAGCTCCACAATTTTCTTAATTGGTGAGCCAGATTTAAACCTCTTATACTATGTGTTTTTTCTCAAAATAGTTAAATAATGAGTTTTGGTAAAGTCAAAATTTGGTACTTAAGTATGATGAAATAAATTTTATTTACTTGAGCTAAGTGGTATGTTGCAATTACCTTTCCTTTCTGCATAAATGTTTCTTTTTAAAATTTTTATTATTTATTTATTTGTTCATTTTTATTTTTATATTATGTGTATGAGAGCTTTGCTTGCATGTATGTAAGTGCACCTACGTTGTGAAATGCCCAAGAAGGTCAGAAGAGGGCATCGGATCCCCTGGAACTGAAGTTAGAGACAGTTGTTAGCCTCCGTGTGGGAGTTGGGAACTGAACCCAGGTGCTCTGCAAGAGCAGCCTCCAGTCCCAAATGTTTCTTTTCTTAATGATTAATAATTCTCTTATTTTTCTATGTATCTGGTATGCTTTTTCCCAGCAATAGTTTTTACAAATATGCAGAGTCATCAGATTATCTAGCAGTTCTACTTCCTCCCCTCCACCAGCTGCTCCATGGCCTCCTTCTCCCACTGGGAGAAGGCCAGACCTGAAGCAGTGTCCAGGGGTTGCTGAATCTTCTCCATGGACTCCTGAGATCCCAGGACAGACCTACGTAAATGCAGGACACGTTTGGTTGGTGTACCAAAAGAATTTCAAAGATAGTATGAGGCAACGATCATTAGAATTATTATCAGAATATTATTTTAAAAGCTTTTTAGAATTGGTCAATGATTCCAATCTTCAAATTCAGGAGTACAAATGAATCCTAAGCAGGAAACATATAAAGAATTAGATGTTTATGGGGCTGGAGAGATGGCTCAGTGGGTTAAGTGCTTGGGAAAAGCCAGGTGCAGCAGTACACATCTGTAATCCCAGTGCTTGGGAAAGAGTGAGGGTCAGAGACAGAAGGATCCAGGGACTTGCTGTTCAGGTAGCTTAGGCAAAACAGCAAACTCCAGGTTCACTGAAATACTGTCTCAAAAAATAATGTGGGGAACAATACAGAAGACACCACATCAACCTCTGGCCTCCACGAAGGGGCGTGTACCACATATGGTATATATATATA
>NW_008475397.1:0-1348 GCF_000622305.1 Nannospalax galili | reverse complement strand
TTTTTTGTTTTATATCTAAATAGTAGTTTTCCATCATAGAATATATACGAATTTATTATACCATATTGCACATAGGTGTAGAAATTTAAAACCATAATGTTCTCACCCATCCTTTTTTTCTGAGAAATTTTCTGTTTTTCTTCTAATATATAATTTGTCCCATTTTTATTTCATTTGTCTAACTCAACAAATATAAACATGACAGAGGGCACTGTCATTGCTCTGCTTTCTCCTACAATAGAGTATTTCCATGTACTAATTCCAGGTCAGAAGTCAAGTTTCACAGCTCCATTTGAACTGATGAGTACTAGTAGAGGGAGAGTTGGCTTTCTTCAAGGGAGTGACACTAGATAAGTTGACCAGGCACCAGTAGATGAACTCCATTGAGAGACATTTGGGGGACACAAATGTAGCTCAACAAGCCTTAACATATATGACAGAATACATAAAATATGATGGAGGAGGGGGAGGTTATCAGGGAGTTATGGACTGCGGAGAAGATCTAAATATGATTAAGATGTGATATATGAAATTTGCAAAAATTCAATTAAAAATTCTGCAAATAAACAAAAACAGAAAAACAGGAAAAAGGTTAAAATTGTCTATTAGTCTATCGGTGAGAATTTTAACTACTTTTCTAATGCTTAACTTTTCTAATTTTTCATTTCAGAACTGAACACATCCAGGAAGAAATGCCTACTGTGTTGGCATAAGTTTGCTAAAACCTGCTTAATCTGGAATTGCTCTCCATGTTGGCTAAAACTGAACAAGTTTGTTCATAGAATTATAACAGATCCATTTACTGATCTTTTTCTTGTCATATGTATCATTTTAAATATATGCTTCTTGGCACTGGAGCATTTTCCAATGAGAGCAGAGATCACATGTCTTCTTAGCATTGGAAACCTGGTAAGACTCTCAGTGTATATGATTTTCATTTAGAGTTTCAGCTTTTATTTATTCACTACTATCCTCATTTCATTTTACAATACAATTATGTCACAGTATATATGGATTATATTATTATTAGAAAAAACATTGTGGTCATACCATGTTAACCTTAACCTGTACATGTAAATACTATTTTCATTGACTGTTTTTACTTTATAACTAGAGTTCAAAATTCTATCATCTGAATTTTGAATCCCAGCCTGTTGCCTGGTAGTGAAGTCAAATGAAAATTATTTATTGCTTCTTCAATCCCAAACACATATTCTTCATATTTAGACCTACTTCCCAGACTACACCCTTCCCCACTTGAGACATACCACTATATTTCATCCATTCCCATATATGATAAGGCCTATCAAGTCAAGTTTGTGTCCCAAGATGTCCCTTGGTGTGAGTT
>NW_008475396.1:0-1348 GCF_000622305.1 Nannospalax galili | reverse complement strand
AAAATAAGAGGGATCTTTTCTAGCAGCTGAACATACAAAGTTCACAGCAGCTTCTGGAACTGTCATATCAGCCTTTGGGGCCACGTGGCCAGGATGATGGCTGGAAGAGCCCAGGAGCTGGGGAAGTGCTGATTGTGGGACCTGGAGCCTGTACTTTGAAAGCATGACTGTCTTCCTGTTTCCTACCTTTTCCTGTTTTCTCTTGTTCCTTCTCCATCTTCTCTCCCACTGAGTTTGTTAAAGAGCCCTTGGAAAATCCCAAGGTGTCTCAGCTAACTAAAAGGAACCATTAAAGCGAAAAGGTTTAGTTTCAAGCAATTTGTTTTGTGTAAAATAATTTTTATTTTTCAGACTATAGCATTATTACATCTTTTGTAGGCTAGGAAATGGAAAAAAGATAATAATTCATAATTCTTCTATTCCAAGAGAAATTGTTATTGTTGCAACACTCTCACAGGTCATGTATAGATAGATTACTGCTCGGTAGACCAGATCCTACTCCACATTTTAACCATTTCTCAGAAACATGTTTCTTTATGTTCATGGCCATAGACACACAGGGTCAGTCCCATAAAAAGCAGCCCCGCACCTGGCTCGTGCACTGTGTGGAGCTTGGGGACATTTCTGTCCCATTTCTTCCATGTTGCAGACTTTTTACTACGTCCCAATCACCCTTGGAGTCTCATCATTACAGTGTCTGAGGAAACAGCTCGCTTTTTAACTTTACTTTTTATTTTTGTGACTATCACAGATGAGTGTAGTCTTGGCCAGTCCTCCTCCAGCTCGCCCATGTCTCCTTCCTCAGTTCCTTGTCGTCTTCTTTATTATTGTTACATATATGAACATTTATATATATATATACATATGCTCAGTCTATTCAGTGGTGCTCCAGGGCACCTATGTTTAGGACTGCCCCTTTGGAGTTGGATAATCTCTCAGGGAGCTTGTCCCTGGAGAAAACTGATTTCCCCACCCTCACCTCCCAGCATCCACTGAGGGCGTGTAGCTTTTCTTTATGAGGTGGGACCACGTGACCCCCCCATCCACATTGGCAGGTCAGCTGGTTCTGTCATAGGCAGATCTCGTTAGACTACTGCACCGTGTAGACATCATGGGTGCAGCTTTCCTTGCCCTGTCTAGAAATGTCTCTTTTCAGTTTGTTATATTGTCACTATATTTTGAATATTCCCATTTCTCTGTCTCCCGTGACACACTGAGATGTCTCATTATTCGCCTTGTTTAGGTGGTGATTAACACATCACTAGCATGAGAGGCATTGAGGAAAATGGTTAAAGACTGTCTAGAAGTACAGGAGCTGCTAATAGCCACCAACTGTTTGTGATGCATT
>NW_008475395.1:0-1348 GCF_000622305.1 Nannospalax galili | reverse complement strand
TATTCATAGTCACAGTTCTCTAAAGTGTGTCATGCTTGCACTGCTTACACTGACCTTAGGGTCTCCCCTGGTCCCCATCAAAGGTTTCTTTTGGGTTAGCAGGGTATCATTCTTGCCGTCCACCCAGGCTGGGGGCCAGCTTCTAACAGAGTCACCCTCACCTCTGCTCTCTTGGAAGACTGAGCTATGGGGAGGTACATCCCCCAAGCCATCACACTGGCTCCTGGCTCCAAGAAATGCTGACTATGACAAAATGTGAGCAGATTCATGGCCACATCGACTAATTCCCAGGCAAGAGGGAAACACTTCCCATTTCAGAAACAAAAGAAAATTCAGAAGCAGAGCAGTGAGCAGGAGCTGGGGCCAAATCGTTCCCAGAGACACCAGAGCTGGAGAAAAATGTTCCCATTTTAGTACCCAGGAGGGACAAGGGAAGAGACAACGGGCCCAGTGCACAAAAAAAGGCTTGGAGTGATCTTTCTGCTTAGAGCTAGAGGCCCAGCAAAGCTGTCCCTTCTGACACATGAAAGCAAAAAACCTCCACCACTGCTCCTGGACTGGACCCATCTCCCCTGAGTAGGAGTGAGAAAGGAGACACCAGAGAGAAATCCAGACTCTAAATCTCTACTGTGTACAATAGAGGATCCTAAAGCTGTGCACCCATCAGCTAGGAGACCCCCGGGGAACATGATGACGATGACAACAGAAACTTGCCTAACTGTGGGGGACCCTCAAGGCCGTGCTGGAGCCGATGGAGAAAGCCACATCTCCCTTGTGGGATGCAGTACCTTTAGAAGATGACTTTAGAGACCAAAACAGTCAAGCAGGTGGATAGAGAAGGCTAAAACAAGGCTCTCCTGCCAGGCCCATCAGGAGATGGAGACAGAGATAGAGGGAATCGGGGAAGAGCCTCTCTGGGAGCTCTCACAGCTGGTCCTCTGAAACTGAAGATGCCTGGGATTTCTTTACGACTTAAGGCAGAAGTGTTGCCTGGATTTCAAGCAGGATGAATATCAATAAATTCTCACGTTTGAAGAAGTGGGCTAGATGCAGAAGAATATTATTTAAGACACAGGAGAATGAGTAACCCTAACTTAAACAGGTAGGGGGAGTAGGTTGAAGAAACTAGCTTCTTTGCTTTCAATGGTAGGAAAATGTCTTGTTATAATTCAGTAACTATGACATCAAAGTATATTGAATATAGTTATAAGCCAACCAGTGAAGGAGCTAAGAAAACTCTGTAAACCTTCCAAGTTATTGGAGAGGAAACCAATAGGTAAAGCAACCTAAAGTACAGACTGTGAAGTAAAGGACTGCTCCAGGAAGCATTAAAATCAGCCCAATGCCC
>NW_008475394.1:0-1348 GCF_000622305.1 Nannospalax galili | reverse complement strand
GGACTGAACATCCATCATTTCTTAGGATATTTAAGAAACATGCAGAGAAAAGCTGACTTTGGCTTAGGTACAAAAAAGCTCTACAGTGTATGGCTGGGAGGAGCTGTGAGACCTTGGGAAAGTCATTTAATGTTTCTGGGTCTCAGGCTTTTTTTCCCTGAAAAATAAAAGGACTGGATAAAAAGGAGGAATTGGACCAGATGATTTCTCAAGTTCCTTCCCATTGTCAGATTGCTTGGCAACTTGTTCAGTTCCTTGAGGCTGTTTTAGTATCCCTGGGCTCAAGTTCTTTCAACTGAAGCATCTCTCCCTCCATCTTTAGACAGTGAAATGCAAACATATTATTGCCTCATATAATAAACCAAAACCTCACTGTGTCAATGCCTGGGGGCAACCGGAGAGGCACAACTAAAAATGTATGGCATTTCTCTAAAAGGGCCCCAGAAATACAATTTTATCATTATGATCCTGCTAAAAATAGGCCAAAGGTGATAAGAATACAGCCAATATGAGTTACCTTGATATTCAGAGAACGACAGACTGGGAAGAAACAATAGAGATCACATATTCAATTGTCTTAATTTACAAATATGGAAACACAGCCAAACAAGGAGAGAAATCCCTTTTATGACTATAGATGGTAAGAACAATGATACAAGTAGATTCTTTGTGCACCATGTGCCTCATTTCATTTATGTATCCACTGATCTGTTGCTTAGCTACTCAAGGAAGACAAAGTACGGCATCATTTACATGGCTGGGGTGTTAGGCTGCTCTGAAGTTCACTAACATAGGGCCATCCTTCATCTATGACTCTGCCTTTAGTGGCCACTTCAGGATGTGTGTTATCAAGAACACGTGACCACTAGGGACTCTACCAAAAGTTCCTGCACAGACTAGATACTCCATTCATATTTTCTGAATTTAATTCAAGTCTTACCATGGCAGATCTAGAGGGAAAACACTGAGTTGGGCATCTACAGTCAGAGGCTTCTTTGGGTGCCTGGATTTTATGGGTGGAATCTTCAAGTATTCTTCTGAGGGCAGTTAACAGGGAGTTCTGAGACCAATTGAGGGGATAAATTGTTTGGCACATGGCTCACTGATCAGACATCCATGCCTCCATCTGCATGTTTGAGCTGATACGCAGTAGGAAGCCAGGATCAGAGGCATTACTTGAGAGTCCTGTGATGTGAGGTCAGAATGTGAGGTCGTGCATAGAGAATGCTTCAGTGCTCTGTTGCATTCCGCTGGTCTGGTTCAAGTACCAGGAGTGTGTTGGTCATACCGGAGGGCTGGCTTATTCAACCACACAATTAAAGCACAAGAATGACTGGGGGTGGGGGGG
>NW_008475393.1:0-1348 GCF_000622305.1 Nannospalax galili | reverse complement strand
TGGACCTTGGAGAATGCTGATTCCTGTGGGTTCCTCTGTAGAACATAATTATCTATTGGGTTTAATATAATATCTACATTCCTATATTTCCATTTCCCTAGCCTTTCGATTGCTTCTCATCTGCTAGAACAATTCTGGAATTTCCACTTCCTACAGAATAAAGTATCTAATGCCTTCTCTGGGCTTCCAAGAGACACAATAGAGTTTGCCCCATCAGGGTGTCTGACAGGGAGTTAAATCCTGTGCCCTGGGAAGTGTCCTAAGTCAATGATTTTTGTTAATTCACTATTGACTTCCTGCGCCATTGAAGAACCATACTCAAAATTCATTATGAGATAAAACTATGACTTCTGCAAACATGCGCCCAAATTTCTTTGGTTGGCCTAGTCAAAGAGCTCAGTTAACAGAGTGCTAGCCTAACATGCATGAAGCCGTAAATTCCATCCTCAGCATCACATAAAACCTGGCATAGTGATCCACACCTATAATCCTGGCATAATGATCCACACCTATAATCCCAGGACTAAGGAGGTAGAGGCAGGAGAATCAGTAGTTCAGATTCCCACAGCTCATTCAGTATTTAATGTCAGTCTTCCTCACCAGAAGCATGCTAAACTATGCTGGGTCCTGCTGAGATTTCTCCTAGTTACTGACTGGATACTAGGAAAGGAGGTATGATATCTCAAGGGGATAGGAGGTATGTGTTGTACTGCACTGGACTGGCCTCTAAAGTTTCTTCTCTCATGGAAGCATTGCTAACTCTTAAGTCCAGAATTGTGTGCCACTTCAGTTATTGCTACATGATTTAAGGTAAGCATTCACAGCCCAATCCTAGAAATTATCCACTTAGATGTCCTGGTCTCATGTTTCAGCATTCCAGAATAGAAGATTTGATTTTATTGTAACAGTCTTCCCTTGTCTTGTAACTTAAGTATCTCTGGATTCCTAGGACCGTACCATATTTCCAATTTGTTCTTTGGCTCTGCCTGCCCCATCAGTGGAGTTCTCTTGTTGGTCTACTAAAGGGACATTCTGGTTGCTACATTTGCAGTGAATCAGTGGAACTTAGTAACAACCAGCAGCCCTTACTGGACTCCAGCAGGTATTCAAAACTTTGTTTCTCACAAGATATTCTTTGTCTTTTAGAGACAAGGTCTCCCTGTAGCTCCAGCTGACCTGGAACTCCCTATGGAGACCAGGCTGGCCTCAATCTCACAGAAATCCACAAGCTTCTGCCTTCCAAGTGCTGAGATGAAAGGTATGCAGCACCACACCTGGCTTCACAAGACGACAGTCTTAAAAAAGCATACAACTAATCTTCATAAAGAGAAAACATAATCTAGGCTAT
>NW_008475392.1:0-1347 GCF_000622305.1 Nannospalax galili | reverse complement strand
CAGCACTCAGGAGGCAGAGGCAGGTGGATCTCTGAGTTCAAGGCCAGCTTGCTCTACAGAGTGAATTCCAGGGCAGGTGGGGCTACAGAGAGATCCTGTCTCAAAAAGACTAAAAAAATAAAAAAATAATTTAGAAAAAGTGAAATGATGCATGCTCACTGAATCACTATGTGACAACTCTTCTGTTTAGAGGCTCCGGACTTAAAGCAGGAAGAGCGCCTCCAAGAGCTGGAGAGCTGTTCTGGCCTGGGCAGCACATCTGATGATACAGATGTCAGGGAGGTCAGTTCCCGCCCCAGCACACCAGGCCTCAGTGTTGTGTCCGGTATGTGTGTCTTGTTTTAAGGACTAGGAATTTGAAGGCATTTCCCTTCTCCCCATTTATAAAGAGATAATAGGGGTTTTTGTTGTTTATGGTGCAGTGCTGGCTATTGAACCCAGGCCATTGGGCATATGAGGCAAGTACTGTATCACTGAGCTACACCCCCAACCTCAGGAGATGTATTTTTATTTAAGCTGGGTAGTTTCCAAGGAATAAAATTATTTTTATGTCTCTGTAATCTTTGCAAACTTAATGTGTGGCTTTTTAAGCCTGTTGAAATAATCGGCAGTCCCTCTATCAAGCTATTCTTGATAGTTTCTGCTTTTATATTTAGGTATCTCTTGATAATTTTGATGATGTTGTATAAAGCAAGATAACCATATTTGAGCAATAATACAATAAAAGATACATGTAGCAGCTCACATGCATAGAACTGGGAATGTAAATTTGAGGAAGTCAGAATTTCTCCAAAGTTGATGCTTTTTGTGTGACTACTTTATTCTTCTTGCTGCTTATCTTTGCTCTGTTTTCAAGGTATAAGTGCTACATCTGAGGACATTCCCAATAAGATTGAAGACCTGAGATCTGAGTGCAGCTCTGATTTTGGGGGTAAAGATTCTGTAACTAGTCCAGACATGGATGATGTAACCCATGGTGAGTAGTGGGAATGAGAAAGGCTTTCTCAGTGTCACATCACGTTGCTGATGTTGTGTCAGTTAGTGCAGTACATTGGGGCATAATTTGTAAATGTACAATAAGACTTTAAATGTTCATGTTCTAGATTTGGTTTAGTTATATCTGCTTCTAGAAATCCATCCTCAGGAAATCTATATGGAGAACATCATATATTTTTCATAGTGGCAGAAGAGGTGAAATAGTTTAATTTGAAAATGGAATGACTAAGTTAATTTTGATAGAACTTACTAGAATTTATACACATTTTAAAATGCTTTTATTTTTATTTTAAAATATTTTATTATTATTATTATTATTATTATTATTATTTTGTCTTTTTTTTGAGACAG
>NW_008475391.1:0-1348 GCF_000622305.1 Nannospalax galili | reverse complement strand
TATCTCCTACCAGCCTTGCTGTGTCCGGAACATCATAAAGAGGGCTTGGTTCAGGAGAGGGAGGATGAGGTGGCTGACTTTGCCTGCACCACCTGGGGACCACCAAGCCACCCATTCCCCCTGTCAGGACTGGGGGCTTCATGCGCTACTCAAAGAACATTTCTTGGAGTTCCTGCAGCCAGGCAGGAATAGACAAGGCAGGGGAATCTTGGGCAAGTACCCACAGCCACAGCAACACCTCACAGAAACTATCATCTGGTCACCCAAAAGAAGCGATCCCAGTAGGAAATGTTGGGGAATCGGTGGCTGTGTATAAATAGACTGACGGTAAATAAGGAACCTGGGAATTAAAACGCACATCAGTCTTCCAGTTCCCTGCTAACCACCGCAAGGTAAATCACCAGTGTTCCCGTGAGCCAAAGAAATTAGCATTAATAAGATAAAACTGTATTTGGGATAAGTGACACTTTGATAAATGTGCCGGGAGGATGGGTTGTGATGCTTTTGATGGATAATATTTTGGGTTGCCTCGGGTTCCATTTAATCGTCCCTCCTTCATTCTCTGCTTTAGTTAAGTGAAATGGAAAACCCCAGTAATGCTGGAATTTATCTTTCAGGCGGCAGATGCACGACTTAATTGTCAATCGGGCTGACAGCCGCTCAGCAGAGCGCAGGGCAGAGCCTGCGTGGGCTGGCCTCCTGGAACCTCTTTCTCTCTCACTCTCTGGACCCTGTGCCCACAAGGCAGAAGAGCTGCCTCCTGGTTGGCCTCTCTCCTCCATCGGGTGCTGGGAGCTGGGAGCTGCGTTCCTGGAAGATGCGATTCCAGGTTGATGCTACATGTGCCGCTGTAGCGGAGTCCCGCACCCTCCACACTGGGAGCCCTGGGAGCGGGTGGGCAACTGATAAGGAGCACCAGGATTCTGCAAGGGGGCATTTCAGAACACCTCACACTTAATTTTAACTTCTAGCTGGTGCCCCAGATCTACATGCAAACTCCTCTGTGGCTGGCGGCTGGCTTCCCGTACCCTGCACACATGCAGATGCCCTCTATCTCCACGTACTTGGCGAGTCTCCTAGACCTCCTCTCCACCCTTGGTGACTGCCCACAGCTGCCCCTTCCGGAGGCTGTTGTGTTGTCTCCTTGTGTGTGCCTAGATGGACGGTCCTCCCAGGAACCACCCGCATGTCTTGCAAACCCTGTTAAATGACCATGTGACCAGGCCCAGAAATTAGCACTCTCCAGGAAGGAGTTAGGGGAGTGGTGGGCCTGCAGCCCAGGGAAGAGTCCTCAAACTATCTTGAATGAAGGAAGGGGGGGAGGGAGGGAAGGAGGAAGGAAGAAGGA
>NW_008475390.1:0-1343 GCF_000622305.1 Nannospalax galili | reverse complement strand
AAAAAAAAAAAGAACAGTGCTCAGAAAAAAGTAAGACATATTTAAGTGAGGGCATGTGCTCCACAACGGAGAGACAGGAAAACTAATACGTGTGGGCACAGGCTTCTCCGAGAGTAAGCAATTGATTGTCCTAGTGTTAGCCATAGATACTCTAAAGTTACATCTGAAAAGATTGCTAAGAAACTGCTTTGCCTTCCCTTTCTCGAGCCCTGGATGGGAATTATAATCTGACAAAGTAAAACCAGAAACCAGCTGGGTGTAACGGTACAGGCCTTTCATCTGGTACTCGGGAGGCAGAGGCAGGTGGATGTCTGCAAGTTCAAGGCCAGCCTGGTCTACATAGTGAGTTCTAGGCTAGTCAGGGCTACATAATGAGACTCTGTCTCAAAACAAAACAAAACAAAAACAAACAAGCAAACATACCAGAAACCACAAGGTTGTTGGAGGGCTTAGTGTACCTGTCATTTCCCTGTAAATGGGGTTTCTGGTGAGATTCCTAATGGTAACATTGTGACAGGAAAGGGAGAAAGACTTCAAGCAATCTGTAATTGTGTTGGAATTATTGTTCCACTGCCGACAAAGGCTTCAGCTGGATTCCAGACTGAGGGACTTCTTTCCCCCCTGTTGGTCTCCCCAAAATTTCCCTCGCCTTTCTGTCCTGCCTCAGGTCCATCATGTACCACATTAAGAAGCAGCTAAATAAGGCTAACATCAACCCAAGCAAATAGAGGAAGTTTTAAATATTAATTCTCACTTAATAAGAGCTTCAAAGATGACTGCTTACATATTTAGTATGTAAGCAACAAGGAAACTTTCATTAAAAGTATATTTCTGGAGACAAGCATGGTGGTGCATACCTGTAATCTCAGCCCTCAGGAGGCAGAGGCAGGGGGATCAAGCAAGTTCAAAGCCAGTTAGGGCTACTAGCTAGATGCTGTCTTTAAAAAAGAAAGAAAGATAAATATTTCCATATACCCCTTTTAAGATGGAGAAATTGGGACAGAAACAAGAGGTTTCCATCAGCCACCAAAATGACTTTTAAAAAACATTTACTTGGCTGGGCATAGTGGCACACACTTTTAATCCCAACACTCAGGAGGCAGAGGCAGGAGGATCTCTGTGAAATTGATGCCAACCTGGTTTACATAGTGAGTTCCAGGCCATCTGGGGCCACAGGGAGACCCTGTCTGAAAAAGAAATTATTTGGTAGCTATGAATATATTATATCTGTTCATTACAGGAAATAATTTGACCAAATTGTTCTTTTAAAGTAAAGATACAAGGGCTAGAGCAATGGCTCAGCAGTTAAGAACACTGGCTGCTCTTGCAGAGGACCTGGGTTC
>NW_008475389.1:0-1348 GCF_000622305.1 Nannospalax galili | reverse complement strand
TGTCTTGCTCACTGTGATGTTTTAACACTTCTGACAAAGTGGGTCTGTTGCAGATGCTCAACCAATATTCATTAAAGTAGCTCTTTTCCCATCTGCTCATTCTTTTCTGTTCCCTTTGAGCCAGAAATAAACAAAATGCTATGTAAATGGAAACACAGCGAACCATCAGTGTAGGAAGCCCAGTGGCATAGAATAATCTCCAAGAAGCTCCAGCTTGCCCTACTTTTCAGTGCCTTGTGAACACTCTTACCATAAAGGACAAGCTCAGGAAGTTGCAGCCTAGCTCTACCTGCTGCTTTGGACTTGGCTGCGTTGCTGCTGTATTCCTGTCTCTCTAGTAAATCCATCTTCTCTAAAGACCCAGCTCCTGTCCCTGTTCCTGTGTATTTCATACTATTCCCACAACTGGAATGTCCACTCTTTTTGCTTCAGTATAGCCTTCAAGATCCACCCTATGCCCTGCTTCTGCATGGTTACACTCCTTTATTTAGATCTTGTTACAAGCCAGCCATACTTGAACATGTGATCTTAGGCAGCCCTCTCAGGGTAAATAGGGCAGGTAGTATACCTCTCATTCATCTTACAGATGGGGGACAAAGTCTGCCTCTTGATGAGTGAAGGAAGTCAAAGGAAGCTGCACTGGAGTGAAGGAAACGCCTAGAATTTCTCCCATGTCCCTTCAGCAGAGCCTCTCTACTTTATATGATACAATGGAATCCCATTAGTGAGCATGGGATTTCAGCCTCTGAAAACTTCTTTCTTTGGAAGACCCAGCTCTGGATTGACTCATGGGTAGCACAGTCAGTTATGTTCAGCAGGACTACGAGGTATTTAATTGAGCAACCTTGCCTTCCATTTTCTGGGCATGTTGTGTGGGAATACCTGTCTGTTCCTTTAAATGATGGGATGGCCTTCAGCTCACATCAATTAAGGAAGCATGGGTGAGATTCTTTAGGGGTCCAGTGGTCACACCCTATGTATAATCTCATGAGATCTACTTGGTTGATTTTGGGTTCTCAGGTTACTACCATGGTGGCTTGGGATCTTGCCCACTGACCACTGCATTTTAAAAGCTGCTCACATTTCATTGTTCTGCAAGGTGCCAGGGGTTGAATCCAAGACTTGAAGTATGCCAGGCAAGTGCTCTACCACTGAATTCTACCTCTACCCCTCATGTTTCATTTAAATAAAAGGCTCTGCTATTAATGTATTGAAATCATAGCCGTGCATTGTTTTCTGTGCTCAGCAAACTGCTGAATTTGCATTATGCGATATGTATATATAATACGTCTTGGAGAGGACCTGAGGCCCACAGTGTAATTATTGCTTCTTGAAGTTTTCAGAGCAG
>NW_008475388.1:0-1348 GCF_000622305.1 Nannospalax galili | reverse complement strand
TAACCCAAGGTGAGACACTGGGGATTTTTCTAAGGAAATTTGGATGGATGATCACCCTACAGCATGTCTATTAGGTGACAGTCTCATAGTTATTCTGTTTTTCTCTCTTCTGCCACCGTCCTGATGTAGTGATGTTTTTGATCTTGAGCCCGCAGTACACAGCATTTCACAAACTCTTGCTGAAACGAAAATGATTTGAAATGAATAAATATGAAAAAGCAAAGGCTGAAAGAAGTAAAAATCTAAAGCTCTTTCAAATTCTAAAAGAACTGACACTACTGTCCTAGTGACTTTGAAAATGGACCACTTAGATCTTGTTTCGGGGTCATGTTTCTCTGAACCACCTATCTACAGACCTGTGGGTTCACTCTGACCTGTGTACTCCACTGCTCAGGCTGCACCTGGCATGGCAGCGGGCTAATGGTGACTTTCTAGCAAGAGCCTTTCCCGTACCTATTTATTTATTCCTTTGTATAGATGACTGTGGTTTGAGGGCCCCACAGATATAGCCAGAATTCTCTTAGCAATGCTTTGAGGTTCTTGCTACAGTTCTCTTTCTTCCTTCCTTTTCCTTTGTCAGACTCAGGCCTGTGTAGCAGTGTATTGTTATTATTCCCTTCTGCTTCCTCACCATAGGCATTGACCTCAATAAAGCTCTTGTACTGTGTTACAGACTTAAGAATGACTCTTGAAAGATATCTATGCTCCAGTCTCCAATCTTGAATGTTATCTTACATGCCAAAAGGGAATTGAAAATGGGATTAAAATAAGATTTTGACAATAGGGAGATTAAGATGTCATACCTAGTATAACCAAAAGGTCCTTAAAAGATGGAGACAGTTGGCCATAGAGATTATATTATAACAATGGCATCAGCAGAAGAGGAAGAAAGGGAGCAGAGGAATGAGGATCCCAGAGACCAGGACATCAGGGGCCTCTGACTCTGAACAAACAAGGAATAGATTCTCACATAGGACCTGCAGGAGGAATGCTCTTTGCTGCTTCAGACTTCTGACCTCTGTAACTCTAAGACAGTAAATTTGTGGTAAGCCTTAAATTTGTGGTGGTTCCAGCAGCTGCAGCAGGGGATGTGACAGCAAACCACCAATTCTATTTTGACACCTGCTCCTCTGAGTGCTAAACAGATTGCAGAAGAGGAAAAAAATGGAAATATTGATTTAAGGAATTAGTTGTAGAAACATTTTGTTGATGTATCACTTTTGAAAGTCTTTAATTTTTAAATGAAAATTTCCAGAAGTAGTAAAGCTCCAAAGAGAAGACGATCTCTAACTTCATATGACAGCCTAAATCATTTAGAAATATTATATATAATATCCATTGTTGAGAA
>NW_008475387.1:0-1348 GCF_000622305.1 Nannospalax galili | reverse complement strand
TAATATTATTCTTAATGAATTTCAGTTATTTTTGCCAATGATATCAATAATTTCTTCTCTTTTGAAATGCTAACTCTAATAACTAAAGAGAAGAACATCAATGGTTCTACATGGGAAATAGAAATTAGTTGGGCATCAACATCACTTTTTTTCTGAAGTATACAAAGATAGAGAATATATATATATATATAAAATACATTTAATAATTATTTATTTCTATTTTATGTGTATAAGTGTTTTGCCTGCATGTAGGTAAGTGCACCCATGCATGCAGTGGATTCCAGAAGAGGGTGTCAGGTGCCCTGGAACTAGAGTAATGCTTTTTAGCTGCCATATGGATTCTGGGAACCAAACTTGGGTCCTCTCCAAGAGCAACCAGTACTCTTAACCTCTGAGCCATCTCTCCAGTCCCAGAGAATATATTTTAACTGTATGGTTCCTTTTCTCTTGAAATGGTTTTCTTTATGCCTATGTCTTAAAACTCCTTTGCTTTATGAAATAAATATTTCAGAACCATCCCTTCCCTTGAGTAACTGACCTTTTAAAATACCTTTGTTTCCAGTTTTAGTTTATATCTACTTTTTAAATATTTTGTTAGTAAAACTCCAAGATGGCTGAATAGAGGTTCCCTGTGCTCCTTCTGGCAGAGAGAAGAAGGAAAACAATTATCAACAGCTGAGTTGTGGAGGTGAGTGATTGAGAGAGGACACTGGAACTCAGCAAGTGACTGGCAGTAACTGTAGGCAGTATGGAGACTTCAGATGAACAAAGCTTGCGGAAACTATGAACCTAGCACCATGTGGCCTGTGGTTCTTAGATATGACTACAGTTTCTAGACACCTCAGTGCCATTGGCAATCCCTTCAGAGTCTAGGAACAGGCCTATTCCCTGTTTTAGAAAATTCTGTTACCATTACTGCTTGTCTATGAAGGGCTGGTGGTCATGTTTTTGGAGACCCACATTCACTGCCAAGTTGTACCCACTACCTCCAAACATGTGAGGTCTAGACCACTAAGACATAAGTAGACACTGTTGACATCAATTGGAACAAGACACGGGGTCCATTCTTTAACACGCATTGAGAGAAATTTAAAGTATCTAACATTAATGTGGAACTACAAAAGTCACAAACTAGCATTGCAATTCTGAACAAAAACAAATGAACAAATAACAACAGCAAAAAACTTAAAGCTGGTATCACAATACATAACTTCAAAACATACTATAAAGCTACATGAGCCAAACCCACATGATGCTGCAGACAAGGCAGCAGAATCGGTGGAGGGCTATAAAGAAATAGAATTTTCCAGACAGCTGGTCAGTTACTCATATGAACTCACAACAATGG
>NW_008475386.1:0-1348 GCF_000622305.1 Nannospalax galili | reverse complement strand
GAACTCACAGAGATCCACCAGCCTCTGCCTCCTGAGTGCTGGGATTAAAAGCATGAGCCACCACATTCAGCTGATTAAAATTCTAACTAAGACAATGTATCAAGATTAAAGATGAGACAGAAAAGGTTAAACTACTACTGAAGCTAAAAATGCCAGTTTAAGATACTGTAGTCTTTGATTCTAACAATAACAAAATAGTATTCATGTTCATTCTACCAAAAGACAAACATAGAAAGTTCAGATTGTTACAACCTTATTTCAAAAAACAATATCAGGAGCTAGAGAATTGGGTCAGCAGTTAACAACACTAGCTATTCTGCCAGAAGACCTGGGTTTGGTTCCCAGAAACCATATGGTGGTTAACAACATCCCTAACTCCAGGCCATGAGATCTAATGCCCTCTTCTGACTACCTTGGGCATTGCACACATATCGTACATTTACATATGCAGGCAAAGTACTCATACACATACAAATAAAAAATAAATATATTTTTTAAGGAGATAAATATCATAGTATATTCTGCTTGGACAATTTGAACTTCAACTTAATAACAAAACCATCTGCTTTGAAGGAACATGATGGGTTAATAAGGATGTTGATTTTGTCTTACCAAGAAAGGGTATTATTCACTCCCAACAACCCCTATGCATCATAAATGGCTAAACAGCCACTTTCCATTAGTAGCAGAGCATTGTGGTGGATATGTTAAGGTTGATATGATAATTCTCCTAAAATTTATATTACCCAGATTTTTCCTTGTTAATTTTGCCAGTTAACAGGAAAAGGGAATCAAGTTATCACATTCACACATTGATGTATGTACAAGACTCAAATAATTGATATCAAAGCACATCAAGATAAAATGGTTTAGCCAAATAAAAATCCCTGAGAACAAAAACATAGTTAAAAGTGAAATTAAGCATTTACAGTGTATCTTCCTTAATGGCAAAAAGCACATTACAGGTTGACAATCATTCAGCTACTTTGAGTGGGAGAATATCATTATACAATACTATTATGAAATGGATTTGGTCACAAAATTAAGTAAAACCTTTATGTGTTATTAAGTTATTGCTATTTTTAGAAAAACAAGTCAGTTCTGCTTATTGCTTTCAATCAAGATTGGATATCTTTAGATTTAGCCCTAGCTGATCTGTAGACATAAAGATTTGGACATACAAAAAAAACAGTCCAGTATGGTGACTTAGAATTGTTGTAATTCATTCATAACCATTATTTTGTCTGCATAAAAAGAGACAATAGAGCAATTAGGAGACTTACCTAACAGGATACAACCAGATAATGCCAGAGCCAGCTCCAAGATAAGAGGCATTTAAGATAGAGAG
>NW_008475385.1:0-1348 GCF_000622305.1 Nannospalax galili | reverse complement strand
CTGGCCTCGATCTCACAGAGATCCTCCTACCTCTGCCCCTTGAGTGCTGGAATTAAAGGCGTGAACCACCATCAACTATTCTTATACAGGCCAGGTCTCCCTCCTCAGGGATGGCACTGAAAACAGTGAACTGAGACTTCCTACAACAATTAACAATCAAGAAAATAACCCCCATACATGCCTAGGGATAGCCAGTTTGAGGAGGAAATTCCTCAATTAAGGTTCCCTCTTCCAAGGTGACTCTAGTTTGTGTCAAGCTGACAAAAAAAAAAAACCTAACCAACACATTGTCAATTATTTTGTCACAACAATGTTGAAAGCATTTTATAAAGTGAACACTGGTAAAAATAGAAGAAATAGAAGACTGGTTAGAAATTAGTAGAATTTCAGTGACAAATGATAGCATACCACCTGGGTGTGATAATTGGCATATATGTAGAAGGTCTATCTAAACGCATTTATTGTAGATCATAAAATGAAGAAGCAAGTTAAGGTGGCTTAGCAATTTGTGATGTGTAGGAGTAATGATGACATTGCATCAAAACATCAAGAGAGCTGAGCCTGAAGGTTGAGGGAAGAGATGTTGAGCTTTGGACATTTAAATTTCATATAACCATAGTCACAGAGTTAAAAATATCAGTAAGGTGCTGGAGTGATGGCTTAGCAGTTAAAAGTACTGATTGCTCTTGCAGAGGTCCTGGATTCGATACCCAGCACCCACATGGTGGCTAACACCCATCCATAGCCCCAGTTCCAGGGAAATCTGATGCCCTTTTCTGAATTCTGCGGTCACTGCATGACACAGGTACACTTACATACATGCAGGCACTATATTCGTACACGTAAAATTAAAACTAATAAATAAAATATTTTTTAAAATATCAAATAAGCAACTAGGTACTCAAATCTGGAGTTTGTATTGAATAATAGACTCGTACCAAAACTCTTCAGCACTGTATTAATATATCTAAAGTTACAAGATGGAATGAGATAATCAAAACGTGTAGAAAATAAATCAGTGGGTGTCTGCTGGAGGCACTTTTTCCTAACTGGACTTTTGGCTGCATCTGTAAGTCATTTTAGATGCCACAGATGAATATGGTAGATTGGTTTGAGGCCAGAGATACCTCTGGAAATTCTACACTGCACAAGTGGATCTCGAGCAATAAGACCTTAATCTTAATTCTAAATGTCAGCAATGCCAGGTTTTTGCACTTTGGTGAAAATGAAGATGAGAAGGTAAAAGGATCAGGCCAAAACTCTGATGACTCTGGAATCTAAGGCACAAAAGCAAAGGATAAATGAGTGAAAGAAGCGTCAGCACGTCCTGTCGGGTCACGTGACAGCG
>NW_008475384.1:0-1348 GCF_000622305.1 Nannospalax galili | reverse complement strand
GTCCGGACGTGAAGGGGCTTCTACTTTGCATAACAGAGGTCCCCAACAGGGAGGGGTTAAGGGTATGTAAACTGAGGATGCTGTGGGGAGGCTCTCTCCCCATTTTGAGTGGCTGTAGGGAAGTCACCATCCACACTGAGATGAAGACTTTCCTTAGGAGGGGAGAACGCACGCTCCTGTAAGTAAACCCTCATCCACTGCTCTGAAGGTTAGCCCAGTAAATTCACTGGTTTCTCAGACTGTAGTTGGCAAAAATCAAACCCCATATTGTCATAGGGACAAAGAGAAATGGGGGCAGACATTGTTTATGCCTCCAAGAAGGAATTTTGGCTGAATTTGGCCAGTCCGGGATCCACACTGCATGGGGTAGTGGAAGAAGTAAGTGCAACGGCCCTTGTAAATGGACCTGTGTGGTTCCCATCAGTTGACTGAGGCTTTTGTAAGTGGGTCAGAGACACCGCCTAAGCATCTTTCATTAGGTATTCTGGTCTCAGAATTTCAAATGAAAGGTTTAGTTTAACATTTGAGGAAAAAAAGAACCATATTTGAGAAATCTTGGACGCACTGAAATTCGCAAAAAAGATATTCTCCCCAGAAATGATTTTTTTCTGCTTAGTCTTTGACATAGCTGTCATTTTCTAAAGCAAATAACCTTGGGCATGTCCTGCTTTCTTGATGGAGTGGGTCCTTTATAATCTACTGGTAAGTGGTGGTTCCCCCACATAAATACAGCCTGTACTCTGCAGTGACCAGAACCGACTCCTTCACAGGAGCCCTTAAGTTCCTTGGCCAGCAAGAGTAACGACAGCCACACTGACAGAAGTATTCCTTGACTTATTTTAAAGAATAAAAAAGAAAATACAGAGAGATATGCATTCTTTTTCCTTAAAGAAAATGAATTATTCTTTGAAAGTTAGTCAATTTCTTTGAGGCACAGTGTGGAAAATTAGATTTTAATGGCTTTGAAATGGAGGTTCCATGGGTCAATAGTAGTGGGTACTTGAAATAAAATGACAAATCTATTAGAAGAAAATCAAACGTTTTGTTGCAAATCAGAAAGGCTCTGGGAGGGCAGTGAGTGGTTTCTAAGAACCCTTCTATCTCTTGGAAGGCCCAGAAAGCACCTTTCTGCCATGGTGTTTCAAATGCCAGGGAGAAGGCTGTTCTTGGGTTTCTTAGATTGCACCTGGAGTTCCAGGTTCTTGGCCCACACTGCAGATGGGTTGAGGGCGTTTCATATGCTGCTAATCCTGATGCTGTGCCTGATACCCTCTGCTGGCTCTGACCCTGCACTCCGTGTTCCTCCGCATCTGTTTAGCTGAGTTATGGAAATCCGTTGACTTCTGGT
>NW_008475383.1:0-1346 GCF_000622305.1 Nannospalax galili | reverse complement strand
AAAAATGTGTTTATTCTTATTGTGTGTGAATATTGTGCATGTGCATGCATGCTCATCGTGCTCCAGTGAGCCTGTCAAGATCAGAGGACAACTTTGTAGAGTCAGTTCTCTCCTACCTTTATGTGGTCTCCAGGGATCAAACTCAGATCACCAGGCTCCTGCAGCAAGCGCCTTTGTCTGCCAAGCCATCTCACCAGCCTGAGCTTTGCTGGGCTTTTGAGTTTGCTCTGGTAATTCAGAAATGGGAGCCGTAACCCTACTGATGGCACTGCTGCTTATGACACAGGCCATTTTCTGGATAATTCTGGATGAGAGAGCCAAGCAGAATGCGTCCTTCACCCACCCACCCCTGTCACTGGGCAAATTTCCAGATGTGCACATGGAACTCTCAGGTCTGACAAAGAAGAGTGCTTCCAGCTCTCACTGTCAAAGCTAGTTTGTGGTTCGGAGTAATGGAAAGCGTAAGCTTCCTTTAAAAACCATCTTCATTGAAAATTCCTTTCAGAAACATCCACAAAGTCATAAGCACTTGCAGTCATTTCTCGTTTCCTTACTCACTTTGGGTTGAAAACCTCACTGTTGGGACTGAATGGTAATGTCTCTGTAATTAAACAGGCTGGTGTGACATTTACCTCCTCTTCACCCTGGAACAATTATTTTTCTTCTCACAGCCCTGTCCCTGGAGAAAAATCTCCGATTACACCTGTACAGATGTGTATCAGGCGTTCCCAACTAACAACCTAGAAGGTGCCCTTGTCACTCGAGAAAACACGAACCTCTGCTCTCCAGCTTTGACTTCTTGCAGTCTGTGGCTTACTACAACAGCATATGTCCATGCTCAATGTCTTTATTTTGCCAACAAAACACCCACAGTCTCAATGATGTTTTCAAGCCCTTGTGTCATATCCTGGTGTCTATTTATGTTGACATCCAAACACTTTAGTTTTACTACTGGCATAGAAATGCCACATTTGTGTTTAATTATAACTGTGATAATGTAGTGCCCTTCTTGCTCAGACAAAACCTTTCCCCGCCAGCCACAGCTTAAATACTTCCTTTTTGAAAGATTTTTCTGATCAGAATCTTGGTTTCTGAGAAGCTGTCCATTTAATATCAAGTAATTTCAGGAGATTTTTATAAAAGCAGGGGCCACTCATCTGTCTTAAAATGTTAGAGGTTTAGAATAGCTTAAGATGAGATTATCATTCATGGATGAACACCATGGTCATGCACTTTTAACTTTACTACTATTGATTTATTGTGAGATCATATACATTACCCAAGAATGTAAAATAAGGAGCTGGAGAGATGGCTCAGTGGTTAAGAGCACTGGCTGCTTTTGCAGA
>NW_008475382.1:0-1347 GCF_000622305.1 Nannospalax galili | reverse complement strand
TCAAATCCTTAGTAATTTAAGAAATGAGATAATGCACTTTAATATTCCGTCTTTATCCAGTCAGATGGGCTAAGATCAAAAGAATGAAAGACTCTAAATGATGGAGAGGATGTGGAGAAAGGGGAATGCTTATTCACTGCTGGTGGGCATGCGGACTTGTACAACCACTGTGGAAAGGGATGGGGAGAACTCTCAAAAAGAATCTAGCATATGATCTGGTTACACCAGTCCTTGGCATATGCCCAAAGGACTCATCATACTGTAGAGATACCTGTGCATCCACATTTGTCATTGCTTTCTTCACAATAATTAAGAAATGTAAGCAACTTAAATGTCCCTCATCTGATGAATGGATGATGAAAATGTGCTACACTTAAAACAGTGGAGTTCTACTCAAAATAAGAAAAAAAAATGAAATTATGAAATTTTCAGATAAATGGATGAACTAGAGACTGTTACATCATAAATGTGTAATGCAAATGCAGAAAAGCAAGCAGCATATGTTCTCCCTCATTTGTGGATCATAACATGAATCCTTTATGTGTAATTATATATACTGAGTAAACACCAGGACCCAGGAAAATAGAAAGGAAGCATGGAGGAAAAGCAAAAGAAAGAACTCAAAAGAAAAAGAGGACAAGAGTAGAGAACAGATGTTGGAGAGGGGAAGGTGGGAGTGTTTGGCTGGGAAGAGAGGAGGGAAGGACATGCAGGGGACCATGGTGGGAGAGGAGGGAACTCAGCAGATCAGGAGAGTGTGGATGGAGGGAAGCCGGTATTATTAGGGGGAGGGAGGGGATAATGGAGTTCTTGGACTGAGGAGGGAAGAGGAAGGTCAGATATGGGGAAGAGAGAGTAGAGGCGAATGGGTCTTGGGAGGTTAGGTAAGCCAGAGAGAAATTTGCTACCTCTAAAACCCCCTGAGAAATGCAGATATGGTGCCTGAACATTAGTGCATATGCATACACAGGGGAAATACATACAGTGGCAGACAGGAGAGACCCTTTGAAGTCTCCACTGAGGTCAGAGTGGTCTAAGAGACTACCAAAATAAGGGCTATTGCCAGAAATCTTGAATATGTCCAAGAACTGGAAGATAAGACCCTAATGCTGAAGACAGGACATACTTTAGATATAGGACTTGGAGCAATGGGGCAGGAACTGACCTGGAAGCCTTTTACATGTAGTTTAGCTCTCATAGTTCTGAAGGTTATCATACAAGTTTCTAAGGGAGGAAATCAATCAATCAATGGTTCGACCCAGTCTAAAGCCTAAATAACTTTAACAACCAGCAGAGAGAAACTGCCTCTATTGGTGTAGCAGTGGTAGTGTTGTCTGGGGGTAATCA
>NW_008475381.1:0-1347 GCF_000622305.1 Nannospalax galili | reverse complement strand
TGTGTGTGTGTTGTGCATTTTATATTGCTTGTCTGTAAGTGCACCATATGTATGCAGGTGCCTGCAGAGGCCAGAAGAGGGCATTGGATACCCTGCAACTGGAGTTATCAGTGGTTGTGAGCCACCATGTGAATGGCTGGGAAGCAAATTCGGGTCCTCTGCCAGGGCAGCAAGTGCTCTTAGCCACTGAGCCATCTCTCCGGGCCTCTTTTCATGTTTATTTCATCAGAATGAGATTTTTCTGTCTTATTGACAATAATTTGGGAAAACCACTCAATGAATCTCACTAAATCATTAGTTTAAGTCCCACACATGATATTCATAAAAGGACCTTAGATAAAACACTAAACTCAGCCCAAGAGAGACCTGAGGGTTAAAACCTTAGCTCTACTACTGACTGACCTAATGCAATGTCTCTTTGGGCAAATAGGCTTTTTATACATCATACAGCTGCTGTGCAGGCTCAGAGAGATGCTAGAGCCTGACTTCTATTGTAGTAAAGACATTCACACAATATTCAAATATTATAGGAACATGCTATGATATACTACTAGCCAAATAATTATAAACAGCCATCCCCTGGTATCTTTAAAAGATTGGTTCCAGGACCTCCTGACACATGAGACTATGATCTATGAATGCTGAAGTCCCTTCTATGAAATGATAGAAGGTTTGTACATACTTTAAGTCATCTTTATATTGTTTATATTATCTAATACAATGCAAGTGTTCTGTAAATGTGTATGTTGTGTTGATTAAGGAATAATAAGAAAAAGTTTGTATATGTAACACACAAAATTTATTTTCAAATATTTTCAATCTGCAGTTGGTTGAACCCACAGATGTGGAACTCATGAATACTTGATGTGTTAGGTTAGTTCCATTGTTATGATGTAGCAAGATGCAATGGAACCCCTCTGATAATTATGATGGGTAGATGTAAGTGAAATTTGAAGCAAGAAACTACCCTGTCAGAGCTGGAGCTATGCCCTCTGAAAAGTGTCATTTGCAGCCACAAGACAGAGTCAAATGCTTCTTACAATATGTGCTGGAGTTATTTTTCTCAAAGGATAAGGTCAAAGTTGTACTAACAGAAGGAATGATTTGTTTTTCTTGTGTGGGAAAAATTACTACTTGCTGTGATGCAGTTTGTGACTTACATAAACTCATGAGGAAATTGACCATGGCACGTCTGAGTGGTGATTTGGGGCCCCATCACTTCAGCTGGCTATTTTACTTCTAAATAAATGTTTTACTTTTGAATGGTTTAGATTTACAGAAAAGTTGTATGAATTTTACAGAGAGTTCTACACTTCCTTATACCCAATTTCCCTTGGGCACATCCTC
>NW_008475380.1:0-1346 GCF_000622305.1 Nannospalax galili | reverse complement strand
TAGCTTGGTAGCTTGGTGGAGTGAGTGTTCCCTAATGGATGGTGTGATCTAGGAACTTGGCTCCTTTTTGGACCTCACACAGTGGAGCCCTGCATGCAGCCTGTCACTTCCCGTGACTGCTTCCTTTCAGGGATGGTCCTGATAGCATTCTTCACCCCAAGGAAGACTGCAAGGATCACTTCTACCAGCACTTCTGTCCTGGCAGAGGGTGTTTCTCTCACAGACCAGAATAAATTCAAGGCCCCTCAGCAGGTTTTGGAGAGAAAGGAGATTCCTGGTCCTGTGGTACAGAAGCTGGTTGGACCTAGATGTGGGACCTAGAAACAGAGGGTGTGACTCTGAGGGCTGAAACACAGGGTGTAAACCTGATGAGTTCTTGTGATGCCGCCTGCACACAGAGCTAGAGGCACCTCCCACCCTCTGCCCTGACCACACCCTGCAGAAAGCGCCTGCTGCATGCGGGGACACAACCAGAGTGACTTCTGGTCCCTGGACTTGCCTAAAGCAGTGCAGCTTCTTGTGGCACAGGGGTCAGGGTGCAGGTTGCCGTTTCACCTCCTGCTGGCCTCTCCCAGACCTCTAGAAACGGAAGCTGCTGCTCATTGAGGCAGGAGCCGCCCTGGTGAGGAGTGTTTGTGCTGAGTCTCAGGGCACTGCTGGTGCGTGGGAAAAACAGGAAACAGGAAGGCAGCTGCCATCAGCTGTGGGTGGTGGGGTCATCCACCTCACCCGGAGCATTCTCTGCCTTTCAGAAGCTAGAGATATAGACAGAGTTCCATTCATCTGAGCAGCCTTGTAAATCTCTTATCTGGGTCCTGAACACAGCCTGCTGCTGGTGAGGCTGACTCCAAGTACCTGGGATTGCTACTTCCTTTCCTAAGCTCTGGCTTGAGATTTGGCCCTTCTGACTGAGCCAGCAGTGTGCAGCCTGTGGACCGTGGTAGTTATGGGCAACTCCACCAGCTTTGGTAAAGGGAGCCACAGGAAGCCTTTGACCTTGTGGTGTTTATTATTTGGGCGTTTTCCTCCTCACCATTTAGCTGGGAGGGGCTGGTACCCACCCTTCCAACTCTTCTGTCAGCATTTTAGGGGGCAGAGGCAGGAGGCTCCCTAATGTTACCCTCAGCAGCCTGAGGCATTCCCCTAGACTTTTAAAGGAGACCTTGACTCTTAGGGCCAGACCAAGATTCATGACTTGGATGAAGAATTTCAGGTCTAGCCGGTATGAAGCAGATTTGGAGGCTTAAGCATGAGACTTGAGAGAAAGAGAGGCTCTCAGAAGAAAAACACTGACAGCATGAGTGTGGATTTCACAGAGCAAAGTCACAGAAAGTAAAACATACCTC
>NW_008475379.1:0-1347 GCF_000622305.1 Nannospalax galili | reverse complement strand
ACCGGTGCCACGCCCAGCAGCTGGCGCTCCGAGATCCCTGCGAGCCCATAGATAGGTAGAGAATTTGCAGCTGTCTCAGGAGCTTCAAGTCAGCACAATTCGCATGGTAGATAAAGCTTGCTTGGGTTTCTGTCCATCCATACACCAGGCTATTCATCCATTTGGATCTGCTGTTCATCTGTCTGCCTATCCATTCATCTATATGTACTGATGCCATTGACCTCTGTGATGATTTGTATGAACGTGTCCCCCATGGACTCCAAGTATTTGAACACTTGGTCAGTTGGTGGCCCTGTTGGGAAGGGTCATGGAACCTTTAGGAAGTATAGCCTTGTTGGAGGAAGCACATCACTGGAGTGGGCTTTGAGAGTTCATAGAATTGCCCCACACTGAGTTTGCTCCCTTTTCTTCCTGTCTGAGCTTGAAGATGTGAGTGCTCAGTTCCTGCTTTGACTGCCTCCTGTCATGTCTCCCGGGCACTGATGGCCTCTACCTCTCTTGAACCACATGCCCCCCAGACTTCCTTCTTTTATGTGTCTAGGTCATGGTGTTTTATCACAGCAACAGAAAGATAGAGAATGCAACCTTTATGGCCTCAACGGTCCTGCACATCTCTTCTTTAGCTTAACTCAACCCTAAGGTTCATCTCAAAACTGTGACCCTATGGCTTCACTCCACAGCAGGTTCCTCAGCAGACAACCAATAGAGTTCACAATCTTATTCCATTAGAGACTCTCTACTGTGTCTCAGGCCTTTTTGGAACTCCCTGAACATACTTATGCCTCATTAGCACTTTGTAGCCATGCTGTACCCTACATTTGCATTTACATTTTCTGTTAAATTGTGTGATGTATGATTTGAAAGTTAATATTAGTAATTAAGATTAGAATAAAAAAACCTATTCAAGAGAATAAATTTGTAAAATCACTGCCAACAAAATTGCTGAATCCTGTAAATTTATTGCTATTCAATAAATTCTGACATTGTGGAAGATGCTAATGTGTTCATCTATATTTTTGACAGTTTGGCCATGACAAAGATACTAGAGTATATGGGAAGTGGGTGGTTAAATGGAAGTGGGATTCTATGACACAACTTTATGAGACTATCATCCATGATAGAATGGGGCTTTCAGTGATGCAGCTATTATAGGGTCATCCAAACTTCTTTTAGTAACCCTCCACAATACTTTAAAATAAGCATAGTAAATAAACTGGTTCACTAAGTCGGAATCACCTTGATGGAATCATAACTTTGGTCTGTTATCAGTACCTTTTCTAGGGAAAATGTCTATTCACATCTCCTTAGTAAAAGTTTATACAATAAATTGGTATGTGAGTGTGGGGC
>NW_008475378.1:0-1346 GCF_000622305.1 Nannospalax galili | reverse complement strand
TAATCAACTTAAAATGAGGATGTGGCACATGTCCTTAGTTAAAGGAGAACTTTAGTCACACTGAGAGAAAATGAGAGGACATGAAAGAAGATGGTTAGGTGAGACAAAGGTACAAACCAAGCAATGCCTGAGGATACCTCCTTGAGGAGAGCAGGCTGGACCACATCATTGTTAGAAACTTTAAAGCAGACCTGGCCCTGACAGAGCCTTGAACTTTGTCCTCTGGCCTCCAAAACTGTAAGACAAAACTTTCAGTTGTTCTAGACCACTCAGTGTGTAGTACTTGGTCACAGCAGCACTAGGAAACTAATACAGCGCTTCACTGAAATCCCTTCTAAACTCATTCATGAGATAGTGATATGAAATAGTCCCCTTCCAGGTCCATGTATTAAATGCTGGTTCTTAGGCGGGGCCTGTATTTTAGGAGATTTCGGAAATTTTAAATGGTGACTGCGACTAGAAGAAGGTCACTGGGGATGACACCTTAAGATCCATGCTATGTCATGGGCCCCTCTCTATCAGTCCTTTCTGCTTTCTGTTTGCCATGCTATGAATGCTTCTGTCATATGCTCCTGCAATGATGTCATATGATGTTCTTCCTTACCGCACACCCCAAGAGCTGCTATCTGAAATCCCTGAAGCCATGAGCTAAAATAAGTCATTCCTCCCTTAAGTTATCCATCAAGCATTTGAGCACAGTAACACAAAAGTAATGAGTAAAGAAGAGTGAATAAATTCGGTGAGTCAGTCTTCAGTCATTTTAATGCCATAAACCCTCTTTCAGAAATAGTCCAGTCATCAAAGACAGCATTTTCATCATGCTGGATTAAGTCCCATTCTTGTTACAACTGCAAGGAAATTTTCCTTGTTTTTATCTCATATTACTATTGAGAGAGGGAAAACAAAAACAAACAAAACTCCACTCTGAGCTCTTCTGTAAGTTATTATTCTCTGAGGATGTTCATTATCCAGCTGATTACAGAATAAAACAATCTGGCTGCCATCACATCTTCATCCCCCAG
The DNA here is from genome assembly GCF_000622305.1 of Nannospalax galili. Taxonomy (NCBI): domain Eukaryota; kingdom Metazoa; phylum Chordata; class Mammalia; order Rodentia; family Spalacidae; genus Nannospalax; species Nannospalax galili. Next base: position 324 of record NW_008475378.1, on the reverse strand, counting down.
AAGAGAGTTCCTTCCATTGCCTGCTCTCCTCCATTTCCTCCCTCCCACCACCTTTGACTACGTCCCAGTATGTAGCAAAGCTACAAGAGGCTTCAGTTCTCTGGCTTAGATTATATACTTTTCTAAAAAAATCCAAAGTGCATCAGCTCAGCACTGTACTTGCTTTCCCTCTGAAGAATGGCATCATTTCTTTCTCTAAGAAAAGGAGATTTGTAATATTTCTTCTCCAGTTTACTGAGATGCATCGTCAGCTTGTATTGAAAATGTCTTTTATTTTTTTGGTCTTTTTGAGACAGGGTTCCCCTGTAGCCCCAGCTGTCCTGG
>NW_008475377.1:0-1347 GCF_000622305.1 Nannospalax galili | reverse complement strand
AAAAAAAAAAGAAAGAAAAAAAGAAGGAATTAGGGTCTATGAAAAGTTACAGGGTCAGGCATATGAAATTACCTAAGAGGGCTCATCTCTTAGCACAGTGTCACCCACCACATCCCTGCTCTCTGGCCACTGTGAGCCTTTGGGGTAACAGCATGAGAGGCTACATGCTGGAGCTGGATTTGAATGGGCAGCTGGAGGTGAGATCTGCTTTCTGAAATGTCAGCTCTCAAGCAGGCTTATAGGAATTTCAGGTGTAGGTTCAAATGCCCCTTCATTCTCTTCATGTCGGGGATTTGGTTTCTGTTTTTCCTAAAGATCTACATGAGTCACTGTCCCTTTTTATTTTGCTTGTACGACTGGATTAAAATGTCAAGGCCTGTGATTCCCAATTCCTCAGAAACCCTCCATAATAAGTTAGTAGTCCAGAAAATAGAGCTTTTGTGACACAGGTGGGAATTTAAGAATCCCACAGTGATGGGAACTTTGGAAGACACAGTCCTGGAGGTCTGCCTTGTTCAAAATCAGAGGTGGTCTTTGTAGTTTCCTCAAAAGACTCATAGCCCTACCCACATGCAGAGACCAGAGGGCCACCTCAGGGCAACCACCAAATCAAGCCCTGCAGAAAAGGCTAGGGGGAGGCATCCCATACATGCTGAAGATAAGATCAAGGAGAACAGCAGGCAGGCAGGACCTCAGGGAGGGAATCTTTTGTGCTGTGCTGGGAAAGAAAACAGAATGAATTCCCACCTTGGGTATGGAATTATTTGACTTGCTTATCTGAAGGGGGAAAGAATGCTAATGGATTTGAGGGGCCCAGATCACTCTCCACCTTGGACCAAGATCACTGATGGCTTGAACACAGGTGTGACAATCAACTCTCAGGAAATATTTTTGAGTAGATGAATAGGGGGTGGTGGGGAATGATAATGGCAGACATTTACTGTTCATTTAGCCAGCACCAGGCACCTGTCCCTGGCTGCCCTCCAGAAAGCACAAGCCCCGGCAGCACCCTCCTGTCTGCATTATCCTCTCACCAGCCTTCCTTCATACCTTATATTTATGGATCCGTTTTCTATCCTGAGTTTATATAGTTGACATTCAACCTAAATTCATTCATATGGACCAATAACCAATCTTCGATGTTTATGAGTCTAATTCTGGGTCCTGAACACAGAGAAGACCATCAGGAAGCATGTGTTGAATACATACATGCACATCACTGCAGATGTTAGGGTTTGAATCTGGAACGTTCTTCCACAAGCTCATGGTTTGAGTGCTCAGTCCTCAACTTGTAGAACTGTTTTGAAGACTGTGGGGCCTTTTTCTTCTTCTTCTTCATCTTTATGC
>NW_008475376.1:0-1345 GCF_000622305.1 Nannospalax galili | reverse complement strand
AAGGGCCACACTGGGCTAATGGACAGTTGTACCATTCTGCCGTTCTCCATCCTTGAAAGGGGCAAGTTCTGTGGGCTGGTGTCGTGTGGACTTACTTCTATAGAAAAATCACTTGCTTTTCACACATAGCAAACAATAGACTCATAAAGTGTGGTGGGTACCACTAGGTAAGCAGTTAGATATTTCAAAGCCAATATCTTTTGCAAAAAGTTAAACATCAGAGAGTTTTGTTAGCATTAAGAGTGGCTCTGTTATAGGCTTAAGAAATTATTCAGCCTCCTAACAAAAATAAAAGCTTCTCCAGGCATCATGGTACATGCCTGTAATCCCACCACTCAGACAGGCTGAGGCGAGAGTACTTATGAGTTGAAGGCCTGCCTGGGCTACAGAACAAGCTCAAGGCCAGCCTGGGCAATTTAGTAAGAATTAGTCTCAAAATTTAAAAAACTGGGGGAAAAAAAGGAATTAGGGATATAGCTCAGTGGTAGAGTACTTGCCTAGCATGTGTAAGGCTCTGGGTTTAATTTCCAGAACAGAAACAAAGAAAGGAAAGGAGGGGGAGAGGGAAGAAGGGAATGAGGGATAAAAAAGAAGGAAGGAAAGAAAACTTCTGTTAGGTTAAGAAGGTGGCAAGAAAAGGCCACTTGGAGGATTTAGGAGAGGACTGTCAACAGAAAACTATTATAAATCTTCACAAAGGGAAAACAGGGGCACAAACCTTTCATGACATTGGTATAACACTAATCACTAAACTTTAAAATTCAAGATCATTTTGCAAACAAGGAACCAAAAGGTTGGGTGGAGCATTGGAAAAGGGACCCCTTCCTGTCATCGCTGGATCCAACCATGTGTCTGGCAGCAGGTGTTTGCTGTCTCTGGCCTCAGTTACCCTGTCCAGAGACAAGGAGCCACAGTAAGAGTTGTAGGAGTAACAGAATGCACATTGATGCCTGGATGTTGTGAAGCCCCACCAAGCAAAAAGTCAGGGAGAAACAGGAACCCCAGATCTCTCACCAGAGTTTCCAAAGTACCTGTGTCTTTCACATAAAGGGTTTTCAAGTGAAATGAGTTAGGAAAACTTTACAGGGCTAGAAAGTCTGAATTCACAGATCACTGAGACTTACAGCAGATGTTCCCAAAGATAGCAGGCGGTAACTCAGAATCACTTGTAGACTTGTTAAAAATTTTCTCTCTTGGAGTGTCTGCAGGTGTGGTGTGGGGACCTAAGACTGGGATTTCATATCAAATACCTGAGGGTTTCTGATGAGCTTGGGGACTCTCTTGATGAGGTGCTCTCAGGGAGCCAGGGGCTACTGTTGTTATGGGCTAAACTGTTCTCCCCCCC
>NW_008475375.1:0-1346 GCF_000622305.1 Nannospalax galili | reverse complement strand
CTGGAAGGACATCACAGCATCTGTGGGTTCAGCCACACCATCTCATCTGTGGAGAGATTCACTGAAATTGAACATTCTTGAACCACCAGAATAAAAACCCACAAATGGAATGTGTGACTATACCCACTAAGGTTTTCTGCTTTTTTACATACATGTTCATTATATCAATCTCCTGTTTCCTGTCCTGTGGTATTTTAGCAGATATAAACATCAATACTATATTTCTCATGTTAAAATAACTTAGAAAAGCCAGGTGTGTTGGCACACAACTTTAATCCCAGCGTTCAGGAGGCAGAGGCAGGAGAATTTCTGTGGGAATGAGGCCAACTTGATCTACATAGTGAGTTGCAGGCCAGCTGTGGCTGCAGGGACACCCTATCTCAAAAAGACCAAGGGGGAGGGGGACAGAGACAGAGAGACAGAAAATAAAATAACTTAGAAGACATTTCGTTTTAGTCTCTTTTAACATCTCTCTTCAAGGGGTTTAGACCATTTTCCTGAGCCACTGTCTTGGGCCTGGCAAGTTTCTGTATGTGTAAATTCATTATTACATACATAGAAATTAATCTGTTTAATCTTTTCTTCTGACATCAGTTTGGTCAGTTATAGTTTTCTGAGAATTTACCTCTTCCATTTAAAAACTTCAAATATGTCTATACTGAGTTGCATAAATTTGTTTGTGATTGATTTGTCTATTTTATGAATTTATCAATATATTTCCTAGCTCATTGATTTGTGTTTTTAGTTTTATTTCTTTGTTATTTTATTTCCAGCCTCTTGAGTAGGCAATTTACAACATTTTCATTCTTTCTCTTTTTTGAGACAGGGTCTCACTATATAGCCCTGCATGGCCTAGAACTTCCTATGTAGACAAGATGGGCCTCGAAGTCATAGAGATCCACTGGCCTCTGCTTCCACAGTGCCGGAATTAACGGTGAGAGCCGCCACACCCACCTTTTTATTCATATCTAAGAATATGAATTTGCTTCTGATTATAGACTTTATTGTACTGAACATTTAAATTGCTTGTAATTCACCATATTGTGGATTTTTATCCTTCTTTTTCAGAAGTCCTTCAGTTTCGGCGTACACCGCCCTCCTTTCTATCTTTGAGAGTTGCTTCATAGACATATTTCAGCATTTTTCTAACCCAGGATCATCAGTTGCTACTTTGAGCATTGTGTGTTCAGTAAATATTTACATGATTTTCACTGTAAGGAAGAATGCATCACTCCCTTTGTGACCTAACGCACAACTGATTTTAATGACCGCTCCCTGTGTGTTAAGAAGACATGTTTGGGCCTGGAGAGATGGCTCAGGGGTTAAGAACACTGGCTGTTCTTGCA
>NW_008475374.1:0-1343 GCF_000622305.1 Nannospalax galili | reverse complement strand
GCTACACACTGACGTCATCTCTCAATGACATTAAGGATCAAACGAAGCAACAGCTTCCCTGTCCCTGCTGAGGGCCATGCTTCAAAAACACAAAGATGTTTATCTTTTACTTTTTTCTCCCATTCAGAAAATCATCTTTACACATGGGTTCCTGTGAACCTTTCCTCAGCTGAATTTTACATTCCTTCTTTTATAAAGAGAATGACAAAAAAGAGAGAGAATGACATAAACATATTAGCCAAATCCAGAGATTCTGTGTAACAATTACTATTTTTTTAAAAAAAGCCAGATTTCTCTAGGCCAGACAATTGCTTCTTTACCAGGCAAACCTGAGGGCTCCACTTGAACTGGTTTGTGTTGTGCTGATCTCTCAACAGAACTAGCTAATTGCTTTAGAGAAAAGACTACAAATTAAAAGCCTCAAATCCTTTTTTCAATTTTGCCACTTGCTGTGTTATTTTGACAAGTCACTTAACCTCTTTTGGCTTTTATTGATCTATAAATGGCAACTAGTTGGCAAATGGCAGGGTAATTTATGGAAAAGACATTTTAAGAGCATTGTCTAAAAGTCATTAAAACTTAAATCATATTTTTAAACTCTAAATAGAGATAGTGGAGTCTTTAACACTTTGAGCACAAAGTTATTAAGTGTTTCCATCAGATAAATTAAACCCAAGTTCAAAATGACCAGTTAGCTATGGGCAGTATAAGACTGCTTATCCTATGGCACAAGCTTTCTACAGATTTATGTGAAACATTTTAAACACAAAAAACCTGTATCATATTCCATTGGCAAATACATTTCAGAAGGCATCTGATCTCTTAATGTTTGGGAATGAGTTCATTGGCATTTCTCATTGAATAACCACAGTAGAAGTGCTTATTAAAAACCATGACATCAGCCAAGTCCTTTCTCTTTGGCTCCCAGAAACTCTTAAAATCTTGCCCTAGGGGCAAGTGGAAGAGAGACCCTGACATCTGCCCCATCCTGTTTCCCAGTGTATCAGTATTAAGGGACAAGTACTCTACACAGACATAAACCAGTTCATTTTATTCTTGACATTTCTCTTGTACCTCAGGGGGGAAAATGTGGTCTCTTGCCACTAACATTCAACATCCTAAGGCTAATTGCTTCTGTGACTCATTAATCAGAGTGTCCCATGCACTTTCCAGAAAGATGATCCTCTATGTAAACAGCATCTGAAGAGTCCCTCAGAAGCCCTAGAAGAGGGCAAAGGATAAATCCTAATCTCTCTCACAAAGCACTACCTTTCAAATAGTCAGAAGGTGTCAGTGGTTGCTGCAGGGGTTACACACACACACACACACACACACACACACAC
>NW_008475373.1:0-1332 GCF_000622305.1 Nannospalax galili | reverse complement strand
TGTGTGTGTGTGTGTGTGTGTGTGTGTGTGTGTCTACAATTTTTCTTTTGTGTGGCTGGAATCAGGTAGTAGTGCCTCATGCACACTACTACTGGGCTACATTTCCAGCCCCATATACATATAATTTTAAATCTTCTTTCTACATGTGAGAGAAAACATGATATTCATCTTTCTGAGTCTGGTATATTTGTGTAATATAATCATACCCAGCTTTATATATTTTCCTGCAAGTACCATAATTTCATTTTCTATATATTTGAATAAAACCCCAAATTTCATTGAGTATATTTTTAATTAGTAGAGGTATTCTTAATTACAAAGTATTATGTTTCAAAGTATTATGTTAGTATACAAACTATTATGTTTCATTATAGCATTTTCAAACAAAATTTGCTTTTGTTCATTCCTTTTTCTCCCTCCTCCCACTGTCCCTCAACCTGTCTCATACTGATCCACCTCCATAGCTTTCTTTCTGCTTTCATGTCACATGGCCTAGTGCCCTCCCTGTTCCTCAACACTTCCATTTCTCCTCTTATGGTCTATACCCACACTTATACACACACATTTAAACATTAAAAGTTCAGACCTGCAAAAATTCTTAATAAAAGACAAACCAAATTCAAGAACTCATTAATTTTTACTTTATGCATGAGTGTTTTGCCTGCATGTATGTAAACATGCCCATATTGTGCAGTGCCCTTGGAGGCCAGATAAGGGTGTTAGCTCCTCTGGAGTTATGGATGGTTGTTAGCTGCCATGTGGGTGTTGGGAACCAAACCCAGGTCCTTTGGAAGAGCAGCTAGTGCTTTTAACCACTGAGCCATCTCCCTAGCTCCTCAAGAACACATTAACACTCCTAGCATGTTAGTGCATGTTTATAATCCAAGTCTTGGAAAGTGGAGGCAAGAGAAACAGGTGCTCAAGGCTGGTCTTAACTACAGTGTGAGTTTGAGACCATCCTGAACTGGAATAGCTATTCTGATATTTGATAAAGTAGATTTCAAACTAAAATTAATCAATCAGAAGAGATAAAGAAGGCTGCTACATATTAATAAAGTAAATAATTAATTGAGAAATGTGACAATTGTGAATATGTGCACTAAATATTGGGGTCCCTAATTTCATAAAACAAAAATTAATAGATGGGGCTGGAAAGATGTCTCAGGAGTTAAGCGCACTGGCTGTTCTTGCAAAGGACTTGGGCTCCATTACTAGCACCTACTTGGTGGCTAACAACTATCTTTAACTTCCATCCCAAGGGATTCAACACCCTTCTCTGGCCTCCTAGGGCATTATACACACATGGTGCCCTTACATACATGCAGGCAAAAT
>NW_008475372.1:0-1346 GCF_000622305.1 Nannospalax galili | reverse complement strand
AAAAAAAATTACGAATACTAAATATTTATGGGAGTATAGAGAAATAGAGACCCTACAACTGCCTAAGGACATGGACATTACTATGTCTCATGATCCAGGAACTCCACTCCTATGCACACACCCACAGAAGTGTGAGTTGGACACAGAAAGACATGTATAAAAATATTCATTATAGAATTACTTATGAGAAAATCTAACTAGAAGCAACTTGGAAGTCCATTAATAATAGAATGAGTAAGAAAATTAGATTCTCTTCGTATAATGAACCCTAATGAAATAAACATGAGAAACTCCAGCTGCAAAGGACAGCATGGATCCAGTTCGTGAACCTAACATTAAGCAAGACACAAACAGAACACGTGTAGAAAGGACATACAACCATTCAAGGGTCGAAACTGCAATAAAACGGCATTCGGATGCTTAAGTACTAACAGGTGATAAACCGGCAAAGGAAACCAAGCGATTTCTGTAAAAAGTCGGGATAGTTTTTCCTTTGAAGGAGAAAGAAGAGATGACAATCGGCAGAGGTTGTAGGTCCCACTTCTGGGGTTCTGGTAATGCCTATTTCTTGGCTTTACGTGGGTGTGTTTTATGAAAACTTATTGAGCTGAGAATTTGGGGGGGGGCTCTTTGGTAGGTTAGTTATATTTTGTAATAAAGGATTCAAATACAATTCTAGCACAATGCCTACTTTAGCACCTACACTCACCACATAATTCGACGGTTAAAAAGTATTAGGTCACTTCTTTCCCCCCACTCATTCTTTCTAGCAGAGAGAAATGAAAATAAGGAAAAATGTGTATTTTCATAAACATCTCACTTCTCGAGTATAGGCACGATCTTTTTCTCTTGCAACCGTCTTGCTGCCATGGCAACTGCAGTCAAAGGTAGAGAAGGAGAAATGCTTGACAACCTGAACCTGATGACCTCCTCCTGTGAGGAAATCCTTGCTAATAACTGAATTGCTAGAGCCCGAAGTCTAAAGTGCCCACTAACAGATAGTATGTTTTATATTTTATTTTCCCTTCCATGAAAACAAAACAAAACCTTTGTTTAAAAGCCTTACCTTTGCTGTGGGTCACAGTTAATCCCATAATCACCAGGCAAATATTTCTCAAGCTAGATTTTGTGTGTGTGTGTCTGAGTCAGAAAAGCAAGAGGCAGGGCAGTGGAGGCATTGTTTTGTATACTCTGTACTTGGAGGAAGGAGTTGCCTGAGCTTAGTGGGCTGTGGGCTACAGGGAGCTGCTACTCTCCTGCCGAGGTGGTTGTGCTCTGCCTGAAGGGTATCTGCATCCATTCACATGATCTTTAACCTAGTCATTGGACATGTTTGGAACTGGGAG
>NW_008475371.1:0-1346 GCF_000622305.1 Nannospalax galili | reverse complement strand
AATAGGCTGACTAGACCTCAGTGGATGAACTTGTACTGAGGAACGTCTGGGGACACTAACTTGACACAACAGGCCTTAAGACAAATGATGAAATGTATGAATTCCAGTGGGAGGGCTATAGGAGAGTGCCAGTAGGGAAGGGGGTATAAAGATGATTAAGATTGATTGGGATGTTCTGTATGAAAAAACAAAAGTTCAATAAAAAAGAGGACCACCAACTGGGGACAAAATGCTCAAATACTTGGAGCTATGGGGGACATTTTCATTCAAACCCTCTTACTCTGCATCTGTTTACTTCTTTGTTCTCTTCCTATCTCTCTTGCCTAGATTATAAACTCGTTCTTTTGCTGGCACATAGAACACATTCAGTAACTGGTTGTTGAATAGAGGAGGTACAGTGATCTGAGATGGAGACAAGGATTTATCACATACACTTTCAGAGGCTTGAACTCACTATACTGATTGTGCTAATGCCACTTTAATTCCTTTATATTATGCCACCCTGTCTATGTTCTGTAACTGTCTCTATCACGATCTTCAAACACCTTGTCGTTATATACATATATACATATATATGTATATATTTTTTATACCCCTCCCTTTCCCTTTCTCTCTCCTCCTTCCCCTCAGAAGACTGCCACAGAAGAGACTTCATCAAACTTCCTGTTCTGTGCCTCTCCAAGGTTTCTTTCGGTGCCTAGAATATAACACTTCTATGGACCAAACACATGAAAAAGAGGTCAAGTCTTTAAATAAGCAGACTTTGGTGTAGGCTGAGCTTAATGTCCATTTTGGCAGACATCTGGGCTGGTTACTAAGCCAGCCTCTATGTCATATTTCTATACCTGTAAAGTTAATGCCCATTAAGACCCACCGTGTAATATGTTTTATTATGATAGCATACAGAATAAAACAATCCACATGTAATTATTGTGTGATGTCTCAGTTTGACTTCTTCAAGAGCAATTAATTTAATTGGTAAGGCAGTATATCCTGGGAAAGGATGGGGGCGGGAGATGCTGAGTAAAATGGGGCTCTAAGGGAAGAGGAGTTAAGGCATTTATAGCCTGCAAACCATTGGCTAAGGGTTCCCTTTAGGAAGCATGGACTCCTGGGTACTTTTGTCTGACACAGGGAGGCAAGTCTAGCTAAAGCAGAAAGTCCTTGGGCAGAGAAGCCGGGAAACTGCTACTAGAAGTCGGACCAGTGCGCAACGGTAATAATATGTGATACACGGTTTTTAAAGCATCAGTTTCAAGTATCTGATGCCCTCCAGCACCATCTCAAGGTCTACCATACAGTGGGCAGGTACTTGCTTTTGTTCCTGAACCCTTTGAGGTATTCTA
>NW_008475370.1:0-1346 GCF_000622305.1 Nannospalax galili | reverse complement strand
TCAATAGTCATCCACCATTACACCAAGGTACAACTTGACTGGCAGGCTGGTATTATAGTTAGTAGAGTTTGAAGCTGGGTTAGACTACCAATGGATTTACTCCACAGCAGCCATCTAACACCATCTAGCACCATGAGAGCCAGCCAGCAGAGAGGAGTCATCCAGCTTGATTCCTTAACATCTTGCATCCAAGGTCTGTGATATCTACAGCAGTAGAGTTTTATCAGCTAGTTTTCATGGGTGACTAAGAGGTATTATTTGGAGGGCCTCTGGGACCTCTCTGGCCAATGACTCCTATGGGGATATTCTACACTTGACAGTGGAGTTTTTGCTTAGTGACTGATTCTACAAGCTACATTGTCCAATCTTATGGGGTATCTTCCTTCAAATTATCTTTTATGTTTTCAATTGGATTACCAGATAGTGAGTGAGTTTCTCATACCCCCTTCAGTTGATTTGACCCTTCCCCATCATTCCCTTATCTCCCCATCACCCACCATTTTTTTCGTTTGAACCTTTCAATACCCAATATACCCCCACTTCACCCTTGTAGAACCATCTTGAAGGCAGCCTCTGCCTTGCACAAATGGCTAGTATCTACATAGCAGTGGAGTATTGGACTAGATTCCTTGATGTCCTAGTTTCATTTCTGTTACTGTGATAAAATACCCTGGCAAAAGGAACTTTGAGGATAAAGTGTTTATTTTAGTTCACAATTTCAGGGTATGAACCATCGTAGTCAGGAAGTTAAGGCAGCAGGGACTTAAAACAGCTGTCGAGTCCCATCACATTCACAGTCAAGAGCTGAGAGAGAATGAATGCATGCCTGCTTGTGCTCAGCCTGCTTTCTCCACTCACCAGGTTCAGGACTCAAACCCAGGGAGTGGTGCTGCCCACTTGGAGTCTGGGTCTTCCCACATCAGTTAAAGCAATCAAGATAATTCCCCACACACATACCCACAGACCAACCTAATCTAGACAGCACCTCGTTGAGACTCTTCCTAGGTGATTTTAGGTTGTGTCAAATGGACAATTAAAACTAACAATCATACCTGCATTCATAGTTCAGCTTACCCTCTCTCTACTTCCAGGACTCTGAGGAGCCGTTGAGCCATTTCATTTCTGTGCTTAGTTCTTATACTAAGGGGACAGTAAGAATACCCACTTCTTAAGATTTCTATGATGATGAAGTGAATTATTTCATGTACCTTCACAAAGTTTCCCTAGAAAACTGCCCAAGGGGAAGGCTTATGTGTTAACTCTCCATTAGAGACTATGGTTCCAGGAGGCAAGAGAGAAGGGAAAAGGAAGAAAAGACAAGCACAGTCTGGTGTCTCTTGCTACAA
>NW_008475369.1:0-1346 GCF_000622305.1 Nannospalax galili | reverse complement strand
AAAAAAAAAAAAAAATTATCCAGAATATATGGAACACTCCTAAAATTCAACAACAAAGAGAATAACAAATAACCTAATTCAAAAATAGGGGTTCTGAATAGACATTTCTCCAAATAAGACATATAAATGGGACAGGCGAGGTGTCTCAGATGGTAAAGGTATTTGTCACCAAGCCTGGCAGACCTGAGTTTGATTCCTAGTACACACAAATGGAAGGGAAGAACTGACTCCCGCAAGTTGACCTCCTACCTATGCACACAGACACACAGACACACACACAAACACACACACAGATACACAGACACACACATATGCATAATTAAAAACAAATTTTTAATTTTAATTATTTTTTGTGTGTGTGTGCGCGCACCCATGTGCACACACATTTAGTGCAGGAGCCTGTGGAGGCCAGAGACATTGGTTTCCCCTGAAGCTAGAATTACAGGTGATTGTGAGCCTCACAACAAGAGTGCTGGGACCCAAACTCTGCAAGGGCAGCAGGAGCTCTTTCCTGCTGATCCATCTCTCCAGCCCCTAAAAATAATTAAAACAAAGCATCAAAGTGGCCAAGAAGTGCAGGAAGATGTTCAAAGTCACTGGTCACTGGGAGTTGTGTGAGCTAACACACACAGCCACTCAGAGGAGTGTTATAAAACAAGAAGGCAAAACACATCCAGAAAACAGCAACTGTTAGTAAGACTGAGGAGAAACGGAAACCTCTGTGCACTGTTGGCGAGAGAAAACTGTGTAACCATTGAGGAAGACAGGAGACAGTTTCTCAAAATATTAAAAACAGAATTCCCATATGATTCAGCAAGTTTACGTCTGGGTTTACCTAAAAATCTGAGAGTAGGGTCACAAAAAGAGATATGTGTCCATCAATGTTTGTGGCAACACTATTCCCAATAACCCAAGTGTCACCCAGCCCTTCGATGAACAGAGGACTTCTACTTCTGTGAAGTATTTAGAGTCATCAAAATTACAAAGACAGGTAGAAGGAAGAGGGCTGTAGAAACGGCTCAGTGGTTAAGAGCATTTGCTTTGCAATCTTCAGGACTGAAGCTTGGATCTCAGCCCTGAGGTGACAAGCTGCTTGGCCTCTGCAGGTCTGTATCCCTAGCTCTGAGGTGGGTGGAGGTAGGGGGATTGCTGGAGCTTGCTGGCTTCCAGCTGAGCTGGGAACTGAGCTCCAGGTTAACAGAGAGGCCCTGCCTCAAAGGAGGGAGTGGAGAGTAAGAGAGAAGGACACTTGATATCCTCTTCCAGTTAACACACATGCACATATACACATAGACAGACACAGATACATACACACACACAAGTACACATAAATAGTAAATAAATAA
>NW_008475368.1:0-1345 GCF_000622305.1 Nannospalax galili | reverse complement strand
GCAAGAGCAGCCAGTGCTCTTAACCACTGAACCATCTCTCCAAGATGTGGCATTTTTGAATGCTGTCGGTTTATTTAGGTTCTCAGATTGATGACTCTTCTCCTTTCATTCACTTGTGCTGCATGCTACACCTACTATTTTATCCAGTTCAACCCTCATTCATTGCTGCTGACACTATCCTCTCACGCAAGGTCCCGAGGATACAGTAATGAGAATGTGGTTCCTGCTTTCAAGTCTCTCCCAGGGTTAGGGGCAAACCTTAAGCAGTACATAGACCAGTGATCCTACATATAGAACAACATACAGACCAGAGATAATGCAGAAGCTAGAGTGGTAGCCCTTGGGTTGGGAGTGTTGCTTCAGGGGTGGCTGGAATGGGTTTGTCATGTCAGCGACAAGAGAGTTGAGTGGAGAAACAATCATGTAAACAGAAAGAGTGGATGCCGAGGATTCAGGGAAAGCATTGTGTGCATTCTAGAAAAATGCACTGCAAGAGTGGACGAATCAAGGCCGAGGGAGTATCCTAGCTTGGGTCTTCTGGAAGAAACAGACAGCATGCCACTATAGAAGACATGTGGTGGCTTTGTTGCTTGGAAAGCTTGCTGTGCATCATGAGGGCTGAACATCTTGCATTTCTGGCTTTCATTCTCACAGGGACACAAGATATGGCTGTCATCAGCCTCAAGCAGAGGCAAGCAGCATGCTGTGTAAAGGCACCCCATGTTTTTACTGTGACAGTTCCTATGAACATACAAATGAAACATTAACATAATTATGTATAATAGTTTCAGAGTGCTCCATTTGTTTATTGGATTGTGTAATTTTGAAACAGCCTTACTGAGATGTAAGTACTACCATAAAATCCAACCATTCAAAGGGTCCAATGCAGAAGACCTAGTATATTCATGCAGTTTCGCAACTATCACGTAAATTTAGAACGTGTTCATCACCTCCCAAGGAAACACTTCCTCTTAACAATCACTCCCCATTCCTCCCTCTCACAGCTCCTGGAAGCTGGAAGAGTCTGCCTTCTGTCTCAGTGAATGCAATTTTTAAAAATTGATGCAGGATTTTTAAGTGTGACGGGACCTTTCTCCTCCCAAGGACCTAAGATGCTGGACACTCATGGTCGTTAAAGATCAGCCTGGGACAGTGGCTCCAAGTTTGTTTTCTTATGCCAATGAGAATTAAAGGGTAGGACTCCCATGGGAATACACAAAGAGGAAGCAGGCTTTATTAAGAAGTGGGCCCAGTGGATGGATCCATACTGAAGGACTTTGGGAACACAAACCATACCCCATGGGCCATATCTTATATATATATATATATATATATATATATATAT
>NW_008475367.1:0-1346 GCF_000622305.1 Nannospalax galili | reverse complement strand
TTTCTTTACTTTCTCTAAAGTTTTCTTCTCCCAGCCATGTGGTTGCCAGTCAGCCATGTGTTTGACCCCCACGCAGGCTGTAACCCAGCATGGCTTCATGGCTTTCTTTCCTTCTCCCTTCCACTCTCCTCCTCAAGGCAGTTGCCAAGATGACCAGCTCGCCTGCCACCCTGAGGATTTTTCTTTAAAATTCTAATAAGATTGTAAAGGCTTAATCCAACTGATTCGGAACTTCTTGAGTCCGTGTGGTCTTTCCCAGTGGTCCCGACCTCTTTAACGAGACCAGGTTATGGAATGATCAACTCAGCAATGCGGTCTACTGGGCCTCAGGGTTAAGGAAGTTACAGAGAAGCTACCACAAGCCAAGGTACTGAGTGGTTCATTGATGCGGACATCCATCTCCATGACTTTTAATCACCCCTGCCCTACAAAGCATGGGCGATGAGGTAGAGAAGGAAAATCTACCCTGGGTGCTACAATCATGAAGACAGGCTAGACTATTCTGGAAGACCGTGAGGATAATAATTAACATTTGCACTCTACCTCGAGGAGCTTTCTCAAGTCCACTCCACCTAGTGGAACCTCTCAACCGTCTGCCAGTAATCTCACAAAGGCAGATAGGAGGGCTCAGAGGGGTGAGTCGGTGTGCCTAACGTCTTCTAGGCTCGAATCCTTCCCTCCCACAACCCAGGGGACATTAGGAGACAGAATGTTATTGGATAGTGTGGGCTGCAAACAATAATTAGGACTAAGAGGTCTTAGGGAATAAGTCATCCTAAGCATCTTTCATGCTCACAGGGATGAAGAAGAATTCAAAGTCCCAACCCAGGAGCCTAGCACCCCAGCATACCAAGAAAATCTGAGTTGGTCCCCAGTTCAGGATGAAAAATTGGCAAGAAAACTCATAAGCCACCATATCAAGCTTCAAGAACCCCTTTTCCAGTTCCTAGAGCAACCATTCACAACAGCAAACTAAAATTGAATCACAGTGCCCTCTGGCAGTCAAGAGGGTTGACACTGTGAGGAACCAGGAGAGGGCCTTTGAAGAAAAATGTTTCTGGGGAAAAGGCTGGAGGACATCTGCTAGCCATGGCAGAAGACACCACAGGGCATATAGAGAACAGAAAGTAGGGGAGGAGATGGAGTTGCAGGCTTCCCCACCCCACCCCCACCAGCAGCCAAGCAGTCAATCCTTTTGGCCAGCCAGGCTCTGGGTAAAAAAAGGAGATTCTGGGGCTGGAGAGATGGCTCAACAGTTAAGAGCACTGACCACTCTTGAGGAGGACCTGGGTTCAGATTCCAGCACCCACATAGTGGCTAACAACCATCTGTAACTCCAGTTCCAG
>NW_008475366.1:0-1346 GCF_000622305.1 Nannospalax galili | reverse complement strand
CCCCCCCCCAAATCAGCCCTTCCAGTGTGGTCTGCCAATATTATTTCTGATCCCTTCTTGATTTCTACTTTTCAGACTGTGAATTTATAGTTTATCCAGGTTACATTTATCTAGTCTATTTAGAACTTCAATAAAAGTCCTACCTCATCTAAGTGACACTCTTCACAGATTCTTCAATGGAAAACATACATCCATTACTACATATGCAGGATAGAACCCATTTCCTAATATCAAAACTACACACGTTCACACTCTCAACATTGATAAGACATTACTGAATTGTCATGGAGGTAGAGTGAGAAAGCAAGAAATTCTACTTTGAGGAGAGTTTAAACATGTAATTGTATATTAGTTTAGTGTAGTGACATTGTATTCTAAAGTCTCCCTGTTAAGGGATTAAAACGTTATCTGTAAATTTTCATCATTTACATAAAGATTTTAAACAATGAAGTAATGAAAGAAACATTTTCTCAGTAACTTAAGTGCTGATGCATATTTATAAAGAAGTTGGAGTTATTGCATAGAAAAGAGCAGGCTTAAATATATTCAGATTGAAAGAGCTTATGCTTAGGAACTGAGATGTTAAACTGGACTTATAATAATAATTGGTGGCCATCATAAGCACAGGCTCTAAATGCACAATGAATAGAGCATAAGAGAACCAGGCTTTTCCCTATAAAAATAAATAAATGAAAGAAGAAAAAAAAAGAATTAAGTAGGGGTTTGGGGGATGATAGGAATATGAGACTAGTCCAAACTGCCAAACTCAGGACCTGTATCTACTGAAGACCTGGCCTTTCACATTTTTCAACCCAATACCATAACTGTAGAATCCTTTGTTTTGGTGTCTTTTGTTTACTTGATTTTGATTTTGTTTGTTTTGACAAAGGATCTCATGTATTCCAAGCTAAACTTAAACTCTCTATGTAGTCAAGGTGGACTCTTGCCTCTACCTCCTGAGTTTTGGGATTATAGGCATACACCACCACACCCAGTTTTATGCAGTGCTAGGGACCCAACCCAGGGCTTCATGTACGCTAAGCAAGTACTCTACCAATTGAGCTACATTCCCAGATTCCAACAGGATTCTTTAACATAGGACACAGTTTCTCCTAACCCTACTCTCCTCATCTTCTTGAGGAAGAATGAGCACTAACTTCTCCCAAAACCTAAAACAAAACAACCTTCCCAAGTCTGCTAACTTGAGACTTTAGAAAAACACATACTTTCTCTCATGACCCCCATGTTTCTTTCAAGGGGATGTAGCCAGAAGCAATGAGTTCACTCTCCTCTTTCTCCAAGATGTATGAAAATGAGAATTTTAGAACACAAAGATTAAAAAAAAA
>NW_008475365.1:0-1344 GCF_000622305.1 Nannospalax galili | reverse complement strand
AAAAAAAAAATACTACCAAAATCTCACCACTTGTAAACTCTTCATGCTTCCTTGTCTTCACCCAGAATATCTGAATATGTGGGGAAACAGGCTGCAAAATGCCTGGGTGATGATCTATTTAGACGCAAAAATAATTCCGTCAGGGACAAGCCTGGGGCGCCCTCTAGTGTTTTCATGGAATTGGTTGTTAAGAATCTGTTTTCAATCTAGGCTGCAGAGAGGAATCACCTGGGGAGTTTCAAGACCTGTAGCCAGACCATATACATGCTGTGCGAATGGAGAGTTAATTGGTCTTGGCCAGAACACCAGAGCTACTTAGAGATTCCCACCTGGGGATAGAACCAACCCTTACTTAGTATGCACAAAGTCCTGGGTTCAATCCCTAGCTACTGGGGTTTGGAGGGGATTCTCAGACCTAAAATAATTCTTGAACTCAGGTAATGTTTCCCTCTGACTTATTTGTTCTACGCTTATCTGGGCTGTCCTAAGCCTTTCATTCCCACATAATTTTACGTATTTTTAAGTTACATGTAGTGTGTGTGTGCGCGCGTGTGTGTGTGTGTGTCTGTCTGTCTGTACATGCATGTGCACATCATGGCATACAAGTGGAGGCCAGAGGACAAGTTGTGGAAGCCAATTCTCTTCTTCCACCATGTGAGGGTCAGAAAATCAAACTTCTGTCATCAGACGTGGCTGCAAATGCCTTTATTGACTTAGCCATCCACCAGCCCCTGTCTGTTGGGGTTTTGACAGGGATTGCATTGCATCTGCAGCCCAGTTAGTGAGTTAGCATTTCTGACTCTCTCTCTATAAAAGCAGTACAGGTCTCTTGGTTTGGCTCACTCCTTCCTCTCAGCAGCACTTTGCATTTTTTCAACTGTCCCCCACACCAGCTGATATATTATATTGGTAATACTTTGAGGAAGTGGGGCAGTGTCTTTAAAATTTCAATGTGTATCTGTTACAGGGCCCAGCCATTTTCTCTTCAGGAGCTGCCCAGGAGAAATGAAAGCATCTTTGCCAACAAGTATTCCTTGGCATCCAAGGGGCACAGAAGCACTCTGGTGAGCCTGTGCCCTTTGTCACCTTTCTGCCCTCCATTATCACCTCCTGAACAAAGCACTCCTGTGAAAATTCTTGGCTTGGGGTCTGCTCCTGGGGAAACCAAGTTTAAGAGAAACTGCAATATCAAACACAAAGGAGACTTGAGAAAATTGATTATTGGTGAGTGTGTGGTGAATTCCTATAATCCCATCTCAGGAGGCTGAGATGGAATGAGTGTGAGCTCAATGCCAGCCTTGGCTACATAGTGAATCTGAGACTGGCTTAGGCTGCATATCAATA
>NW_008475364.1:0-1346 GCF_000622305.1 Nannospalax galili | reverse complement strand
CTTCTGACCTGTGGGCATTGCATGACATGGGTGCACTTACACACATGCAGGTAACACTCGTACACATAAAATAAGAATAGTGAAATGTTTCTCCAGGGCCTTTTCCCTGAAGATCCATCAGGATGAACCAGATCCCAGCCACACTCCGGGAGCTGGCAGGGCAGAGCATGCTGAGGAATGAGGACTTGGTCATTTCTGCTCTGAATGTCCTGTCCCAACACAACTTCCCGCCACTGTTCAAGGAGGCCTTCAACAGAAGAAGCACCAAGATCCTGAGTGCCATGCTACAAGTCTGGCCCTACCCCCGCCTCCCGCTGGGGGCCCTGATGAAGAAGAGAACAACCCAAGTGGAGACCAAAGTTGAAATAATACTACAAAGGATTGATGTGCTGCTTGACCAGATGCTGCACTCCAGGTGAGAGAGACCCAGGTACCCTCAAGGAAGGCCCTAAAAAGCTGGGGTCAGGTAGAGTTTGGGACAAAGGATGGACCAGCGGCTTTGGCCATTGCCTAGCCCTCTGGAAAAGGAGTTGGCCATGTGTAGGAGTCCTCATGGCCTATTTAACGATGGCTGAAGGAACCTGCCTCTGCCTCCCCAGACACACTAGAAAGAAAAAAGACCAGGTAAAACTCAAGGAGAAGGGCATGGAGCAAAGATAAAACGGAATGGGAATTTGTGGGCTAGAATTAAGGCAAAGGTTAGATGTTGGGTCCTCTCCTAGATGCTGAGACTCTTCTTGTTTTACCCATAGGAAGTGCAAACTGGAAGTGCTGGATTTACGGACCGTGGGTCAGAACTGGAACACATGCTCTGGACCCGTAGCTGATGACTTGTTATCAGAGAGTGAGAATCAAGAGGCAGACCATCCAGAGATGGAAGCGAAGCAGACCTTGAAGGTGTTGATAGATCTGCACCTCAAGGAAAGACCCGTGGACAGTCTCGTCTCCTTCCTCCTTCGGTGGGTGGAACGGAGAAAAAGTTTGCTGCAGTTATACTGTAATAAGCTTCAGATTTCATCATTTTCCCTTTATCGGTACAGAAGAATCTCACAGATATTGAACCTGGACAGTACACGAATACTAAATGTGAATTCCAATGATAGTCCCAAATTCTTGCTTGACTTTGCTCCTTACATGGGCCGCATGAGGGAGCTGCGCAAGCTCTTTCTCTTCAACATTTATGAGGATGAGGACATCTCTTCAGAGAAGCAGAATATCATCAACCTGTTTACCTCGCAGCTCCTCAATTTGGAGTGCCTCCAGAGACTGCATATGGATACCGTCCCTTTCCTTGAAGGCCATCTGGACATGATACTCAGGTAAGGAAGAATGGTTAGGTTTCCCTA
>NW_008475363.1:0-1346 GCF_000622305.1 Nannospalax galili | reverse complement strand
AAAAAAAAGACCACTGAAGCTTAAAGAATGTGGGCTGAGTGTCCCTTACTCAGCACACAGCATTTTGCTGTAGATATTTAAAATAAAAAGCAGAAGCAGAATGCTGTGTAATATTCACTGATTTGAGCACTAAATAAATAGTTTTGTATGTCAAAGTTGCAAGAACCATAGTTTGCATTCAGAAGACTGGAGTCTAGGACCGAGCTCTGCCCACATCTTTTGCTGTCCAATCCTGGAACCTTACAAGAGTGACCTAACAACAGTGAGAGTATCCTAAAGGCAGTGTGCTGGCTGTCCCACATGGATGCTCTCAGTCCTTACAAAAGCGGTATGGAACAGGTACTATTAGTGGCACCATTTATAGTCCAGGCTGTTGGGGTCACGTGCCCACGGGATTTGAAGAACTGCAAAGCCCAGGATTTCAACTGCTACAACCTCTGGGCTCATGAGTTCTTTGTTTCCTCCTGTTCCCAACAAGGCCTCCTTACGGCTTTGATGTTTTTAGAGTGTTCGTGTATGTATCATTTCATGGAAGATGATGAGGAATTTATATCTGTGTCTAGATTTAAAAAAATCAAAGATACTGTTCTATCAAGCTTAGAAATATTGGCTGGTTATATTTAAATATAGTTTTCAAAATTAGGAAAATGAAAGTTGTATTTTAGAATTGTGTTTCCACAAATTATTAAAAATTTTGCTTCTGGGAAGAAAAGTCAATTGGCTTAGCTAAGAACCAATCTTTTGAGTCCTACATCAGAAAGGTAAGATTTTAGCCTGCAAAGAACTCCTAGCTAGTGGATATCGAGTCCCTTGGCAGGGAAAGGACTTTGAAAACAGGTATAAAACAAGTTTCCTTTTGAATCCTCCTTACAGCAAAGCTGTCTAATCCTGTCAACTCCCAAAAGCACCATCATTGCCTTCAACTTGCAGGTTACTCTGTCCCTTTCTCTCCCCCTATCCCTCTCCCTTTCTCTTTCTCTCCCCCTTTCTACCCTTCTCCGAGCAACTGTAACTGCCAATAGCACCTCAGGCAGGGGTTGGACCTCATGAGACCTTCTCCATACCATGATGGAATGTTGAAGGGCCCAGTCTTGTGCAGGTCTTATGCAGATATCCACAGCTGATTCCTGGGTCCATGTGACTTTTAACCAACAAAATAAGCAAGAAAGATAAGGGTTCCTTCCGAAGAAACCACTGCAAAGATCGAAATTTTGGAAAAGGAAGCCTGCGTTTCCTACAGAGTATATGGGTTAAACAAAGGAGAAGACTCATGGGAAGGAGGCTAAGAACTGGGTGCTCAACAAGCAGGTAGGCTTTATTCAATGATACAGGATGCGTGGGGGGGG
>NW_008475362.1:0-1316 GCF_000622305.1 Nannospalax galili | reverse complement strand
AAACCTTAGAGGCAATTATTGAATGGCGGTTAACTAAAAACATTTGTACATAAATATGATTACTTGGAAAAAAGCACTGGAGTCTGATTGACTGACATTGGACGTTGAAAATGGACTCCCTTGAAGTTCAAAGCTTTTCACAAATGATAAGAATCATGAAGTACCCTACATAGGCTCTTGGAAGATGCTGTTTGTAAAATCTGTTGCTTTTGTGTTCTTGAAGCTAAATTAGAAAAAGCAGAGGCTCAGAAAAAGAACTAGAAAACTGAATTTTGTATTTAAACCAGTATGTAAACAGAAAATCTTTAAAAATGTTAAGAATCTACCATTTGCTGACAAGATATGATTTCTCTGTCCCAGCAGCATATGGATATCAAGGAGCTGATGTGTTTAAATCCAAGTGGATTGCAGCACATTGATAGACATTCAAAGTAACTTTTGAAAAACACACTGTCATCATTTTCAAGAAATAGAATCAATATGCATCTTAGTGTCAAATATGTTTGATTCATTTGTTTTCCTAAGTGTCCTCCTATTTATTTTTCAACCAAAGAATCAACAGAAAGTTTGGAGCACTGATGTGGGTTCCAATCACTGAGATATAATTCATTATGCCCTGGCATGTACTTAGATGTAATTCACTGTGTAGTGGCAGACTTATTGTCAGGATGCAATAGATGTAGCAGTATCATCCACTCCTATAGAGCCTTCTTGAAGGTACAATAGAGTGAACATTTGATAAATGAGAAAATCAGCTTTCACTCAATAAATAACTTTGATGCAGTTAAACTAATAGCTAAGAAAATGTTCCTATGTTAAATTTAAAAAAGGGATATAAATAACTTGAATACATTCCAATGATTTATACTATGAATGATTCTGGGTTTTCCCAGACTTTGCAAAAACTTCATGTGACTTATGCTCCAAGGCATCAATATGAAATTAATAAGGCATTAAACATTGCAAATGCCTTTACCCAGTTGTAGACATTTCAATACCAAGTATTATTTTGAGAACACCTAAGATAGTAAATAAGCCTGTAACTATTGCATTCCTCATCCAAGGCAAGAAAAAGTGCCAGAAAGAGGGAGAGAGGGAAGAGAGGAAAGGGGATGAGAAAGAAAGAGCAAAAGAGGAGATAAGGGAACACATTGAAAGAAAGCAGAGGGGTATAGACATCGAAATAACCCAATTGACGAGTCTACTCTGACCCATTGTGTGCCAAGGCTACTGACTACAGACAAAATCACAAGACCAGGAGCAATCTGGAGCAGGTGTGTGTGTGTGTGTGTGTGTGTGTGTGTGTGTGTGTGTGT
>NW_008475361.1:0-1345 GCF_000622305.1 Nannospalax galili | reverse complement strand
GGAGCCACTAACTTTGCCTTGAGTGACATTTGAAAGAACTTCAAAAAGGAGACACTTCCAGACCAACTAAAAATCTACCAGATGCAGAAAAACAAAGGCTTCCACAACCAGCAAAATCTAACAAGTGTACCATGGGCAACACTTTTGATGACTGCATTATCTGCTGACCTGATGGTGATGGCTGCTGAAGCCAATTCTGCATTGTTCTGCAGCACTGGGGGCTGGATGTTTCCACAGAAGCAGGCAGGAAGAGCCTCATGCACGCATGGAATCACTGCTGCTCCTTTATTAAAAGTGTAACAGGGAAACTCTAGTCAAGAGCACCCAAGCAGGTCGAATGTGACCTCCTTTCAAACAAGTCTTGTTTTAGTAAGAACTCAAGCTCCGCCTCCCCAGCTATACGCTTGAGGCCAACAGAGTAACAAATATATACTTGATGGCTACTCTGTCAATTTCTTTGCCAGACTCAGTAGGCTTAATGAAAGGAAACTTCACACCACAGAACTTCTGGAGGCCAGAGCACAGGCTTTCATATGGTCTTTATAGGACCACTGAAAAGGAAGGCTATTTCCCAAGTGCTTTATTCATCTATTCTTCTAGGTAATGTGTTCCTGAATTTGTGCACTGGAAGGTTTTCTTGATGTTTTAAGAAAAACCTGGGCTGGTAAAATGGCTCAGTGAGTATAGGTGCTTGCCACCAAAACCTGATAATTTGAGTTCGAGCCCCAGAACCCATGGTAGGAGGAGAGAACCAGTTCATGCAAGCTGTCCTCTGACCTCCACATGCACACAAATAAATGTTAAAAAATTTTAAGAAAAAAGAAAACCCAGTTGACTTTAACCAAATAATAAATGGCCTTCAGATGGTATAACAATGTTGCATAATCTTTTTTTCTAACCACACTCTGGTTTTGAAATTTGAAGAGCTAAGAGAATATGGGCCGGGGAGCATTAGCTCTACATTTACCAATTACTGTTTGATTTCACTAAAATTTCCATTAGCCTTTTTTCCATCAATATATAGGTTGTAAATTGTAGTCAGGTATCTGTTGAAGCAAAGAAAATGTCACTTGGGGCTTAAGAGATGGCTTGGCAGTTAAGAGCACTGGCTGTTCTTACAAAGGACCAGGGTTCAGTTTCCAGTGCCCACATGGCAGCTAACAACCATCCTTAATTCCAGTTCCAGGGGATCCAACTCCCTCTTCCGGATTCCGGGTGCAATTATATACATGCAGGCAAAACACTCATACACATAAAGTAAAAATAAATACAAATGTCTTTTAAAAAGAGAATCTCCAGGGGATCCGACAGCCTCTTCTGTCTTCTGCGGGCATTGCACGACACA
>NW_008475360.1:0-1345 GCF_000622305.1 Nannospalax galili | reverse complement strand
TACTTTACTAAGCGTGTACCTTTGTTCTTGTTAAGTAGAAATATTGGTAATTTATTGATTTCTCTGATGGATGTGTACATATACTTTTGTTATGATTATCCTATTCTCATTACTTTTTGGGCATTATGACAAATGATTCTCATATAAATAACTTTTCCCTTATATGAATATTTCCACAAGGTAAATTTTAAAGAGTCATCAGGTCACGGTTTGTCCATGAATTCAGTTGCTTTCGGGTGTTCTCAATATTATTGGACAGTAAATTGTCATTAACCTTTTACAATCTGAAGGAGAGTTACAGCATCATACAGCTTCCTGATATATTTGTAAATCTTTTTCAGCTGGTAGTCAAATTCATGACTTTGTAATTTACATGTTTAAATAATTTGTTTTTCTTCTACTTTGCTGTTCACATGCTTCTCAATGATTTATAGCAGCTCTTCCTGTATTTCCTGTACAAACAATTTGTTATGTTTGTTGCAAATTCCTTTCCTGGCCTGGTAAATTTCTATAGCTGTTTGTGCTATATTGTATCTCAGAGTTGCTTATCATTTTATGTAAGTTTTGTTTTATGTCTTCATTTCTGAAGTATATTCTTTATACGAAAGATTCAAGTTTTGTCACAAAACTTAAAAATAAAACCACTGATAAAGAAATCATAATAAAGATGTTATATGTGCTTTATAAATATGCGTTATATTCATTTAATACCTGTATTCATGTGTAAAACAGCTAAAACTTAATTTTTACTTTTTCCATAAAGATATCCTGAATTTACATTTTCACTGAACAATTCATTCATTAGTTCCTTCTGCTATTAAATATTGTGCATATTATTTAATATATTTCATTTGTACATGGTTTGGAACTCCACTGTCCCCCACAATCTCACATGTTTAAGGCTTGCCCATGCAGGCTTTGAAGGGGAATGGCCTCTGTGAGTGACTGGTTCATGAAGACTGAGCTCTTGAGTGGATTCCTAGCCTAATGGGGCCATTAAGAGGTGATAGGAACTAGAATACATAGGGACTTGAAGAAAATGTGCATTGGAGGCACGTGCTTGAAGGTTGTAATTTTCCTCCAGCTTGCTCTTCTGCTTTCTGTCTTTTGTTCCTTCCCTTCCCCACTCCCCCTCCCACTTTCTTTCTCTATCCTCCTTTCTGTCTCTTTCCCAGCTGCCATAATATGATCATGTTTGAGCTGTTAAGCACTCTCTACCAAGTTCTTCTGCTACCCACAGACCCAGAAACAATAGTGTTAAAATGAATCTTTTCTCACTTTTTAAAACTTTTTTTGAGCTTTTGTATTTTATACAATAGTTCTTAATCAAATTTCAGCCTCTTCC
>NW_008475359.1:0-1345 GCF_000622305.1 Nannospalax galili | reverse complement strand
CCTCACAATGCCCCAATGTGTCATCACAATGTTCAGTGTGCCATCACAATGTCCCAACGTGATATCACAATGCTACAATGTGTCATCATAGTGCTCCAAATTGACATCACAGTGCTCAGGGTGCCATCACAATGCTCCAGTGTGAAATCACAATGCTCAGTGTGACATCACAATTCTCAGTGTGTCATAACACTATTCAGCATGTCATCACAATGTTCAATTGGCCCTCACAATGTCACAAAGCGCCATCACAATACTAAAATATGTTTTCAAAATGCTCCATTGAGACACCACAATGCTCAGTGTGCCATCACAGTGCCCCAATGTATCACCACAATGCTCCAATGTGATATCACAGTGCCTCAATGTGTCATCGCAATGCTCCAAATTGACATTACAGTTCTCAGAATGCCATCAACATACTCCAATGTGAAATCCCAATGCTCATTGTGACATCACAATGCCCAATGAATCATAACAGTATGCAAAGTGCCATCACAATGCTCATTGTACTCTCACAATGCTCCAATGTGCCATCATAATGCCCCAATATGTAATCATGTTTCAACCTCCCCTCAAATGACCATTGTGCCATCACAATGCCCCAGTGTTCCATCACAGTGCTCAAATATATCTTCACCATGTGTCACTGTGACATCACAATGCTCTAATACGTCATGACAATGCTCCATTGTGCCATCACAATGCTCAGTGTGACATCATAAGGCACCAATGTGTCATTACAATGCTCAGTGTGACATCACAATGCCCCACTGTGTCATCACAGTGCTCCAATGTGCTATTTCAATGTTTCTTATGTCTCCACATTGCTCAGTGTGCCATAAAAATGCATCAATGCGCCATCACAATTGTACAATGTGACATCAAAATGCTCCAATCTGTTCAGGGTATGCCCCAGTGAAACACCACAATTCTCCAGTAGGCCAAGACAATGCTCCAAAGGACATTACGCTGGACAGGTGTCAACAAAATGCTCCTATGTGTCATAACAATGTTCAATGTACAGTCACAGTGCTCTAATGTGTGAGCACAATGCTCACATACGTCAGCACAGTGCTCCAATGTGATGTCACAACGCTGAGACATCACAATGCTCCAATGTGTCATAACAATGCTCAATGTGCCATCAAAATGCTCAATGTGCGTTCAAAATGCCCCAATGTGCCATCACAATGTCCTTCAATATGTCTTCAAAATGCTATATTTTGACATCACAATCCTCAGTGTGTAATCACAGTGCAACAATGTGTCACTACAGTGCAACAATGTGTCCTCACCATGCTCAGTGTGCCATCACAATGCCCCAATGTGTCATCACAATACT
>NW_008475358.1:0-1343 GCF_000622305.1 Nannospalax galili | reverse complement strand
ATATATATATGCATATATATATAAATATATATGTGTACGTTTTTTGGCTTTGGATTGGCTCCTCAAATGGCCATGAATTACTGAGCCAGACGTGCTGAAGAAAGCTTCATTACTGCTGGATAAAATGCACCACCATCATTCATTTTTTAATTTAGGC
This sequence comes from Nannospalax galili, assembly GCF_000622305.1. Lineage (NCBI taxonomy): Eukaryota > Metazoa > Chordata > Mammalia > Rodentia > Spalacidae > Nannospalax > Nannospalax galili. Next base: position 1,186 of record NW_008475358.1, on the reverse strand, counting down.
TCTGGTTAATGTTTTGGAGGTTGTAATCAATTACATTAACACATGATGCAATTTGACTCATTTGCGCAATTTCAATCAGGATTTCATCCTCATCATAGTGCTGAGGTTGCTGTATTGAAAAAAAAATGATGACCTTTTGATTGCAAAAGGGATTTTCTTTTTCATGATTTTTTTCAGATCTTTTGCCAGTATTTGATGCAGTTAATTGTGACATTTTTATTGGTGGCTTTATAGATTCTGATAGAAATTTCTCAAATAAAAGTAAATCCTACCTCACATTTTGTCACTCAGTGGTATATTTAAATGTCTTTTCAGTAAGATCATCTGATTGCTAGGATAGGGTCTTGGTGTAATATGTGTCTATATTTCTAGATTTTTGTTTATATTTTCTTTAGACATCTAGATAGGTGTCATGTGGCTCTGTGATATTACAGAATGATGGGGATTCTTTTTAATATTGCATGGTGAAAATTTAGGGAACCACATTTATTTTATAAAAATATTATTTTTCTGACCAAGGATTACATTCCATTTTTAAAGTTTATCTTCTTACACATATTTAGCTTGTTAACATGGTATTTATAAAGACAGCAAGATGATACATTTACGTAGGACAGTAAAACATAAGATCCTCTCTAAGTAAGTCATTTGTTAGTGAATTTTCTGACAAGAGTAGCCTAGCCATCAGTAAGGTAATTCTTAAAATCATTTACAACTTTATTTACTTAAGAAGTCTAACTGTGGTAATGTAATTGAAGAGAACACACACACACACACACACACACACAACTGGAACCTTCTAGATGTTGTTTGGCTAAGAGGCATAGATAAAATAATGATGTCTATTTTGTAATTCTTTTCTTCTTAGTATCCAATGTGTAAAAGCCTCACTTCACATGATGTAGGGCATCTTGGATATATGCATAATTTTGCCTACCAGATGACCATTTGAACTTCTACAAAAAGAAGCAACTGTGTTTTGTGAGCCACTGTTTCCCAGAGTCATTCTTCATTGATATTTAATAGTTGTTTGTTTGTTTGTTTTTGGTGAAAGATCAGGTACATTACAATTGGCCAAAGCCCCCCTTTCATGTCCTAGTGTGTGAACACCCTGCCTTATTGCCTTCTGAAGAATTCTGCCTAGAAGTTCAAGCGAATTGCACTTTGTGCAACCCTGGATCTCTTT
>NW_008475357.1:0-1345 GCF_000622305.1 Nannospalax galili | reverse complement strand
GAATGTTCTGTTTGCATTGTCATGGACAAACATGGAGGGGAAAATTTCAAGCAACACAGTCTTTTTTTGCTTTTCCTGCTCTGACTGTATTTACAAGAGGAAGTGACCAATAATTTGGTGTTCTTTAGGACTATTGGTTAACAAAGAAAAACAGAAAAGAAATACTTGAATTTCTAGGATTACAAAGGTTCTACTTAAAAATGGCCATGGCAAGTGTACCCCCAACTCCTGTCCCCCCTCCATTGACACTGAACACACAGGAAACTCAGGGGACAGACCCTAGGCTCAAAACTTCCCGTTGGTTATAAATTTTTCATCAACACTGCATTTGTGTTTTTCAAAAGGAATTCTTCTTGGTCATCTCTTTGGTTACCATCACCACTTTCAGATTTTTGATGACTTATAAAACTTTCTCCCCACCTCCCTTTATGGAGAAGGTCAGTCACTTTTAAGATATAAGAGAATTTGAGAACAGATTAATGACAAAGACAAATGATGATTTTTATTTTAGCGGAAGTTTCGATGCGTTTGCTGTCTGGTTTGGCTACTGATAATAAAATACAGTTGACGTGTAACCGCCTAAGTTCTTTGCTTTAAAGTTCAAGGAGGGATCAAAAGAGTGACTTCTCTCTTTAAAAAAGAAATGTCCTAAAAGGAAAAATAGAAGAAAGGTTGTTGGTGGGGAGGGAGATCTCATGGTTCCCTTTTGTCTTTCCCTCCTCTTTGTGGCCCAGACACAGAGTACTGACTGACTTCTTCCGAAGGGAGATCGGTGAAATTGTCAGTTGATTACTTCTCCTTGATTAGCATATATAAGAGCCCTGTGATACAGTATTTGCATTCCTATTTAGCCATGATTTTTGTGGGGCACCAATGATTAAACTTGTCACAGGGCTTGATTGACGGGGTCAGATCTTCACTTTCTACTCTTTTGAAATTAAAAACAAATGTGTCAGCTCCCTTCATGGGCCGGAGCTCCGTGAAGCTTGCCTGGCTTGTCATTGTAGATAGGTCAGGAATGTTTTAATTTTAGGGATGGAATTCTGCTTGTCAAGTAGAGTGTGATGGCGTGCGGTTGTGGGGATGAGATGTGAAGGGTGTAACACAAAGGACGGGAAGAACAGAGACAAAGACACTCACATTATTAGACAGATTTAATTAGTCTGAATGGATATTATGCTAGATGAAGCAGTGAGCTGTGAAATTAACCCTTGATTACGGATTGGCGGATCGCACTCATAAAGAGAATCAAACCTTTGTGGAGAGCCGCCGAGGTGTGATTTCAGTTTCCCCCCACCCCAGACCCGCCAGCCCATCTGAGTTGCCTGCCACAATCCCCGCCCCC
>NW_008475356.1:0-1345 GCF_000622305.1 Nannospalax galili | reverse complement strand
AACACCCCAAACAAAACCCAAAAACAAACAAAACCCCCCAAACCATCTAGACTTCAGACCCAGCTTTTTTCCTTGTTAACTCATTTTCCCAGCCAATACAGAGACCCAAATGCATGCCAAGCACTGTCCTCATTGCTGAGGCCATTTGGGGAATCAGACATGACTCTCAAACTCATGGCTATGGTCTAGTGTGGTCCATCAGTAATGATGTATAATAAATAAAATACTTAAAAAAATCCTCCAGGGATCAATACTTTTGTACATGGAGTGCATCCAAATGACTAGACAAGTGCAACAGAGAAAGAGACGTGCAAGAAATACATGCCTCAATGTGGCTACTATTAGATTCATAAGCAAAAGTCCCTCTGTCAAAAGGATTAAATGCTTCCTCCAATTTCTGTGCTTCTTTCCTGGCCGACAGGTCCAGCTCAGAGATCACAAGTGAGTATCACTGTCTCACAAGTTCAGATACTCAGAGGGCAGAATTACTCTGCTGTGGTTTGAATGTGGTTTGTTGACTCCAGCAGCAATGTGAGTGTTTAAGCCCCCAGTAGAACAGTTTTGAGGTGGTGAGGCCTCTAAGGGAGGTAAGTGATGGGGGTCATTCTCTTGGAAAGCATTACTGCTTTTCTTCTTACTGTCATAGGGCTGATTACAGGAATAAGCCTTTATCAAGCAAGTTCAACAGTCTCAGCTCTCTTTCTTCCTCTCTTGCCATGTGGCATCTCTCCACATGCATCCCTGCTGTGAGGCCAATCACATTGGTGTGGCACAGCTGAAGGGGTAGGGTCCTCAACAGGGCTGAGTAGATACTGGTGCTATAATCTGAAATCTCCAGAACTGGGCTAAACCAATGTCTTTTCTTTCTAAAGTGCCTAGTCTTTTGTTATAGCCACAGAGAATGAACTGAATTGCTCCTTAAAAAGTGAGCAGAATTTATTCTTGTTATTAGATTCCATGGTCATAAAGTCACTTTGTCAACATGGTTAAATGTTTCCTTTCCATTTATATGCCTATCTCTTGGCAAACACATACCAGCCTGTGGAGGTTCATACCCTGAGTATCAGAGCATTGTTGGGTGCCATTCAGCAGCCAATCCTTTCTTCCTTCCTTCCTTCCTTTCAGCCAAACTAAACACCCCCTCCAGTTATTCAGTTATACACTGGGCACAGCACCCTACCTTGGGAAGCTGGCCCCATCTCTCACCAAGGAATCCTGAAGTCCAGATACCTGGACCATGAACAGAATTGGGCTTTGGGGTGATAGAGACACTGTATGGCTAAGTGGAGAGAGAAAAGAAGGAGTTCTTATAATATTGCTAGGCTCAGCCCCAATTCAAGGAGCC
>NW_008475355.1:0-1345 GCF_000622305.1 Nannospalax galili | reverse complement strand
CCTGCCAGTCCCTCTGCTGCCTGCTCCCCCAGGCCCTTCAAAGCATGCTGGCTGCTTTTTCCATCTTCCAGAAGTGTAAATCTGATCACAGACCCCTTACAGAGGCCTCACCAGAGGCTCCTGATAAATATGTACCTTGTGTGCATTGTTACTCTTTTGTCCTGGCGCTGTCAGTCAAACACCAACAGAAACAAATTTGCAATTGGGTTGGGTTTATCCACCCATGCACTGAGGGGCCAGAAATGTTCAGGGTGTCTCAGTAGACAAGGAGGAAGCATTAGGACAAGAGTTTGTAGAAGGAGCTGGGTGTGGTGGTACATGCCTATAATCCTAGCACTCAGGAGGCAGAGGCAGGAGGATTGTGAGTTCAAGACCAACCTGAGCTTTATAGTGAGGCCCTATTTCCAAACAACAGTTTGTAGAAGGTCAAGACTAGGTGAGATTTAAAGGAACACTTGGTTTGCAGGCTCAGAGTGGAGGAGGGCCCTGACTCAGGGGCCAGCATCAGTGTGGACTGATGTAGACCCAGGGTCTCTTCTGCTTAGAAACTGCAAAGCTAAGGTGCATGTCAAAGTAGGTGTATGCAGATCGCTTTGTTCAGGACTTCATATGATGCTCTGCACCTGGGGTAGACATTGAAACTGCTTAAAAATACTTTTTGTGGTGCTGGGGTTGGAACCAAGGGCCTTGGGCGTACTGGACAAGCATCATTTTACCACTGAAGTATATACACCCCTCCAGCCCCAAGTTGCCCTTTTCATCTGGCTTGTTTTTTGTTAACCTGACTTCAATCTTCTAGGGCAACAGTAGGGTGTTTCTTTTTCTAGAAGCAAAACTTAGTATGGTCTGTGAGTCTCATAATAAAATTTCTCAGTGAGAAAGCAGCAGCCATTCCAGGAAGGGGGTATAACAACACTTATGAAGCAGCAGGAGAAGTGCGGTCACCTCTCACTGTGCAGCTGATCAGCTCTTCCATTCTTCATCCCATCCCAATACGTGGAAGGGCAGGGCTTCTTTTTTTTAAGTGTTTGAAGATAGTGTATTAGAATGAAGCTGACGAGACAGCACGGCAGCAGACTGGAAGGTTGTGGAGTGGCCTGTGAGGGACAAAGAACAACAGCTACAGTGCTGACATCATTGTATTGTAACAGAGACTCCTGTGTTCCTGATAACCTAGTGATGATTCACAAGTTTCAGTAGTTCACAACAAGTTTAGGAAGCAGATATTAACATTTAAATAAGGCAGTATTGAAACTTTAAAAAATTATTTATTTTTATTTTATGTGTATAAGTGAGTGTATTGCCTGTATGTATGTAAGTGCACCTGTGTTGTGTAGTGCCCACA
>NW_008475354.1:0-1345 GCF_000622305.1 Nannospalax galili | reverse complement strand
ATTGGAGCATTGTGATGGCACTTTGGGGCACTGTGATGGCACATTGACCATAGTGATGGCATATTGGTGCATTGTGAGGGGACATTCAGCATTTTGGTGGCATATTGAGCATTGGGATAACAAATTGGAGCATTTTAATAGCACACTGAGCGTTGTGATGATACATTGGCGATTTTGAGGGGACATTGATCATTTTGATAACCCGTTGGGGCTTTTTGAGGGGGCAGTCAGCATTGTGATGTCACATGTAGCATTGTGGTGAAACACTGGGGCAATGTGAAGGGAAATTCAGCATTCTGATGACACACTGAGCATTGTCATTACACACTGGGGCATTGTGATGGCACACTGAGCATTGTGATGACATACTGGGGCATTGCTAGGGGACATTGCTCATTGTTATAACATATTTGAGAATTGTGAGTGGATATTCAGCATTGTGATGGCACACTGAGCATTGTGATGACATATGGGGCACTGTGAAGGGACGTTCAGAATCGAGATGGCACAGTGAGCATTGTGATGACACAGTAAGGTGTTGTGAGGGGACAATTAGCACTGCGATGACACATTGAGCATGGTGATGAAACATTGGAGCCTTGTGATGGCACATTAGGGCATTGACAGGGCACACTGAGTATTTTGGTGAGACATTGAGCATTGCCATGACACACTGGGACATTGTGATGGCATAGTGAGGAATGCAATGTCTCATTGGAGCATTGTGATGACACATTGGAGCAATGTGATCACACATTAGGGAATTGTGATGACACATTGAAAATTGTTATGACACATTGGGGCTTTGTGTGGGAACATTGAGCATTGTGATGTCACATTGGAGCGCAGTGATGAAACACTGATGGCACACTGATGGCACACTGAGCATGGTGATATCATAGTGGAGCACTGTGATGACACACTGGAGAACTGTGATGTCACACTGGAGCATTTTGATGAAATATTTGAGCACTGTGATGTCACATTGGAGTATTGTGATGACAGTGGGGAGATATTATGGCAAACTGAGAATTGTGAGCACTGTGATGATAGTATGTTTAATATTCAGAGGGCACATTGAGCACTGTTATCACATTATTGTGATGGCAAATTGAATATTGTTACGACATAGTGGTGCATTGTGATGGCACACTGACCACTGTGATGTCAGTTTAGAGCATTGTAATGACACATTGAAGCATCGTGATGTCACACTGGAGCCTTGTGATGACACATACGGGCATTGTTATGACACACTGAGCATTATCTTGATACATTGGTGCATTGTGACGTCACACTGAGCATTGTGATGGCACAATGGAGCACTGTGAAGTCATATTGGAAC
>NW_008475353.1:0-1345 GCF_000622305.1 Nannospalax galili | reverse complement strand
CTGCTTGTTTTTGAGTAAATTGCTTGTTTTTGAGTAAATCTTGTACCAACCAGTCAGGATATGGTTTTTACCTTTAACAGCTTTACTTTCTTCTGAGCAAGTGCTGCATTCTCTAAAATCTTGGCCCAGAGAGTGCATTCGTGGGAAAGCTAAATAAACTTGGCTGATTCAAACTCTTTGAATCTGAGTGGTTGTTTTTCCCAATGATCATGAACTCCATAACACCCCAAACAGTGGAGGCTTTGAAAATTTGAAAGCTATTAAGTTAGCTTGCCACAATTTTATGGAGACTGCAGAAGACATGAATGAGGCACAATCTTTATTATAAGTACACAACATGGACTTCAGGTTAATATGTGATTCTCTTGTCCAAGAGGGTGACACAGAGAAATCACTGCAGTGTTATTATAGACAAAGAATCTTGAGCTTCTTAAGCTGGAATCTTTAGTAAAGAGACTGCCAGAAAGCCTGCCTAACTTTTGCTGGAGAAGCATATTATTAGTACTGCCTTGGACAGCATGCAAATCTTCCCTCTGCCCTAGCTTTCATGGCTATTTACAAACATTCTCAAAGAGGATGTCAGTGTCTTGGTGCAGGAGATTTGCAGGTTTATGAGATTCACATGAGAATAGTCTCAATTCTCCTTTACAACCTTTTAAAATGATGAAACCCTCCAGTTACCACAGTATTTTCAGAATACAGAGGCTTCAAATGAAGACTCAGAGGGATTTGTGAAACTGGAGGCCTTCACACGTGAGTGGAATAGTTCTTCCCTGGGTTCTCCGATCAGTGAAAGAACTGTTCTGAAGTGTTATTTTATCAACTAATGTTAAACCACTTAACCAGATAATGTTAACCAGATAATGTTGCACCTATCTATTATGCACCACAACATATGAGTGTCCTTTTCCTCCAAGCAGAAGATCGGGGTCCATCTTGGGAGACAGAGATGACTATGTACGTGTTTGCATTCTCACCTCCTTCTTACATTTTACTCACATTTATGTTGATAGCCTTTGAACTTCCTACTTGACACGTGGATAGTTTGTATTCACTGATTTTAAGTTATTTTTATCCAGAGACTGAATAGTGCACAGAAATGGAAGAAAACCTATACACCTGCCATTTTGTCCAAATTCACTGTTTTATAAACAAAGAAGTATCAGCTTAGATTCAATAGGCCTAAATGGGTTTTAAAATGTATGTTTAAAAATTCATAATTCTTAACATATATGCCAAATCTACTTGACAACTTAAAGTATCAGGGGGACTGTCTCAAAGTTAGATTAGATTAAGACACATAACCGCAGGGCAGAAACGCCTGGAGACACCATTTATTTGCTCC
>NW_008475352.1:0-1345 GCF_000622305.1 Nannospalax galili | reverse complement strand
CCCTGTACCCCCAGCTGGCCTGGAACTCACTGTGTAGACCAGGCTGGACTTCAACTCACAGAGATCCACCCGAGCCACCAAGCCCAGCAATCAGGGAGCAGCACACTTTCCATTGAACTGTAAACTAAGACTTTCTGGTGGTGCTAACAGGCTAAGAAAGGAATAACAACGTAGGAGGATGTAGGAGATGTGATTGATCCACACCATCTAGGGGGAAATTGGACTGCTTCTCCACTGTGGAGGTAAGGAAGATTATATCTGGAATGCTGGATACCTTTAAGGCGTCTTTTTGTGTTACTATGTCCTGTAATTAAGGTAAATGGGAAATGTAATAACCCAGTCCAGGCAGGATAACAAATGGCCCACGTCCTTCATGGTTGAAGGAATAGGTCATTCTTCTAGGGAAAGAGCCAAAACCTGCTGAGGTGCTTGTTGAGGAAACACAGAATGAGTAATAGAGGAAGACAGTTATTCAGACCAGGTGAGGCCACATGACTAGCTGCAAAAGCAAAGATTGTAACTGACATGAGTGTTTGTGTTCTCTTTCCTATATTTATTTATAATGTAATATAACATCAATCAACATATCAGTGGTTGTGTTGTACATTATTATCTTATTTAAGTTATAGGACACAAAAAGACTAAGCACTCCTCAAGGAACTTTTGTCACCTATTTTATATATGTATAGTGGGTAACGCATTTGCAGTTTTAAATGAGATCGTTATATCACAGTAAGTGAAATCATGACCTTGTTATTGCTTTCATTTGGAAATTAAGCATGTCATAAGAAAGGTGAATGTGTGTCAGGTTGACAAGGGTTAGACATGATAGTTTATCTTTGTTGTCAATGTAACTAAATCTGGAATCAACTAAAACATAAGCTTCTAGGCACTCTTGAGGGACTTCCTTGGTCAGATGATTTGAAGTGGGAAAATCCACTCTAAATGTGGGCAGTGCCTCCTGGTAGACATGGAAGAAGGAAGCTTTTGCTTTTTCCTGCTTGCCTTAATGCTCACCAGCAATTCCAACCATATGGTGGCTACTGCATTCTTTCAATGATTTTAGAACCAGCTTCTTCAGACTTCCAACACAGACTGAAGACCAGCAACTGGCCAGGAATCCTCCATGCCTTTAGTACCATGTTAGAATTGCTGGGACATTCAGCTTTGTGGACTAAGCAACTACTGGATTCTCAGCCTTTCCAGTGTAAGACAGCCATTGCTGGACTACCCAAACCACAGCATAAACCAATCTAACAATCGTCCTTTAAAATACATACTCATTCCACCAGTTCTGTTCCTCTAGAAAACCCTAATGCAATACATATGGAGGAAATTGACATAA
>NW_008475351.1:0-1345 GCF_000622305.1 Nannospalax galili | reverse complement strand
CAGAACCCACTCTGACTTTCAGCCATGGATGGTGGCCCCTCAGAACCCACTTGACTTTCAGCCGTGGATGGTGCACTATGAACACAAAAAGCAAGAATGGAATATCTGACTTCTAGTCCAGTTTTGCTGCTCTTCAGCCCTCTGACTATCCATACAGAAAATGAGCATGATAGGTTCTATTATGGGATGTGAAAACCGGGTACCATTTTATAAAGCAACCTGCATAGTTGCACATAGTAGGGTTCTTGTATATAGCATGTGCACTACATTTTATTTAGTGATGGACAGGTAGGCACAGGCTGAAGTGAGTCCTTGCCCCTAGAGTGTGCTGAGATGTTGAGTGGTTTGTGGCCTCAGTTCCCTTTTCAGAACTGACTGGTGTATTTGCTCTTCGTTTGCTCTGCTTTGACCTTATCTGTCTGCCGCCTTTCTTCCCAGCATGCACCTCAGCTGCCAGGCTCCCTGTGTGTTTGCCACAGCATGCCTCTGCAGCCTCTGCATGTCCCAGCACTCACAGGGTGCTACCGAAGGTTTGCTTGAGTAGAGTCAAGGGCTGTGTTACAGAGGACCTCATTCATGTGTGGGAATCCCGTCCTGCCACCTACAGCTCCCCTAGTTGACAGCTGATGAAACCACTGAAGAATGTGGTGTCTGTGGTTGGCCACATTTCACAGTTGTCCCTGAGGTTAGATGGTATTGCTGCTTACAGAGCTCGGCCCCTCTGCCCCGCCCCCCCCAGCCTCCCTTCAACTTCCTGCTTTGGCTAGTGTACTGCCTTTCTGTGTTGTTGGCTGTTTTAAAAATGAGGGTCTGGCAAAAGGATTCACATGTGTTTGGTACTTAATACTCTTAGGCTCTGAAGGCAGGGCATGATTCCTTAAGCAGCTTGTAGCTCAGTCCCATGACCTAAATATTTTATCTTCCCGACCCCTTAGGAAGATGGGAGGTTCAGAGAGTCTAATTGACTCGGCCTGCCACACACAGCAAGTAATGGGATAGTTGGGATTCCTGTCAAATCTGATCATAGTTCTTTCTATTATGCCATTGTGGAGTAAAAAGAATAATTCTGAGTGTTTTATTTTGGAGGTCAGGAGGTGGGAGGGGGTAATCTGCCAAACGTGGAGGACTGCTAATTCTTCCAACCAGAGCCTTCTCTGGCATGAACAATGTTATACCCATCAGGAAGCACTGTAGAAAAGTCCGGATTGGGATCCTGCCCTGAGAGCTGAGCAGAGCCTCCACTGAGCAGGAGCACTGGGCATTGGTTGCCCCTTCCTGACAGGAGGAGCTTCTGCCACAGGCCCAGGCACTCCCTGCTGTACCGTCTTCTCAGGACTAGTGTCTG
>NW_008475350.1:0-1345 GCF_000622305.1 Nannospalax galili | reverse complement strand
TTTATAATATACATAATATACCTATGTTAATATTATATACATATATTTATATGTATATTTATAATATACATAATATCGCTGTTTGTGTATATTATACACATATATTTATAAATATAATGATGTATGGAATCTCAATGATTCTAAGTTGACTACATTATTGGAAGTGAAATAGTCTAAGCAGTGACAGAAAAATACTATGTGGGTGCATTCATTACAGCATGTAAAACTATAGTTTCTCAGAAGGAGAGCATGGTCTAGTCATCATCACACACTGGAAAGGATGGAGAGATGGGGGTTTAATGGGGACAGACACATTTTGGTGGAACACATTGTATCATCTGACAATTCAGAAGGGTGACTATAGAATACAGGAGTGTATCTTATTTCCAAAAACAATTGGACTAGATTTTATAGTAATACTAAGGGTCAGAATAGATATGTATGCTACTTAGGTGGATTTTGTCATTCAACATTTTATATGTGTATCAAATTTTTATTTTTGTTCATAAATACTGTTTCCTTTAAAAGAATCAAAACTTGAAATTGCTGATGGATATATCTGAGAAGGGGATCATATAAAAATTATTGATAATTTATCCTCAGTTAAATACAAATGACACAAAATACTACATACTATTTGTTATTGGATAATGTAAACAATATTCAAATTTCAAAATTATAAATAACTAACATAATCCAGTGAAGCATAATTTAATCATAATAAACTATCTAACATAAATAAAGCCCCCTGGGAAATGGATGATTTGAAATTAATGTTAAGTGACTCAAGCATCCACCCCTGGTTGTCAGTGAGGTCAGAGTGTCTGCAGCATAAATATGATGAATGTTACTTGTACAGCAAAGTAAAGAGAAATTATAATATTGATGAAAACCTTCCTTGTTCAGATGTGACACCATTATGATCACTGAAAAAGCAATAAAGTGGGAAATGCATAATTTTTAATATATTGCAAATCTATTAGATACATCAAACAATTTACTATATTAATATGCATGGTACGAAGAAAAAGACAAATTGAAAACAAGCATGCCACCACTCACAGCTTGTCAAATGCATCATATTTGAGATCCTAATGGGAACCGTGTACTTAATTTTCTCCTTCTGAAACTCTCAGTTATTATTGACACCAATTGAGGGCCCACAGCTGTGGGAAAATTCAGTTCTGCAATATGCCCCGACTTCCAAGTTGTTTCCTAAATTTTTCCCTTTTCCCTCCTGATGGGATCCGTGGTTGTGTCCTCTGAGAACTCTAGGGTCTCCCAGTCCTGACTCGGAATAACAAGCTGACATAAAGCATCCTGTTTGAATTTTGCATAGTTTATA
>NW_008475349.1:0-1344 GCF_000622305.1 Nannospalax galili | reverse complement strand
GGCTCCCTCTACCCAGGTGTGTCAAGTTGACAAGTAAAGCTATCCAGCACATGTACCCACTTACCCTCCCCCACCCACGTCCATGTTGGATTTCATCTGGTTTGAGTTTACATGGGATTGGTGCATCCTGTCACCATTGCTGTGAGTTCCTATGAGTAAGTGACCAGCCGTCTGGAAATTTCTGTATCCCTGTGGGTATCCACCACCTCTGGCTCTTACAGTCTTCCCACTGCCTCTTCTGAAATTATCCCTGAGCCTTGGGTTGGGGGCTGGGGGGTTGATATGGGTGTCCTATTCAGGGATAAGCACTCTGTAGCCTCTTGTTCTCTGTACATTAACCAGTTGTGGTTCTCTGGTAATCATAATCTGCTACCTAAGGGTGCTTCTCTGCTGTGAGTTGAGAGATGCATTAATCTATGGGTATAAGTCATTAGGAGTCAGTTTAATACTATATCTATTTAGCTGAGCAATAGTATTATACTCTTCCCTGTGGCCTGTGAACTGCCTAGCCTCAGGTTCCTAGGTCTGATATCAATATTAGATATGGGCTTTACCTTATAAAGTTACCTTAAATCCAATTAGAAAGTGGTTGGTTGGTTACTCACATAATACTCATGCCACTATTGCACCTGTGGGCATATCTTGCCAGACCAGTTGTTGTAGCTCACATGATTTGCAGCTGGGTAAGGATGCTGATTAATTTTCTCTTCAGGTAGTATGCATGGCTCCTTCCAGTGCTATGAAAGCTAGCCAGTAGAGATGAAGATTTGAAGTCGTTATCAGCTTGATTTCTCCTTGTTTGTCCTACAGTTTGTGTATACAGTGTCTTCAGCAACAGGATCTTACCATCAAGTTCTGGTGGGTGACCAAGAACAGGGGCAGTGGCCAGTATAGTTTGAGGGCTAGTGAGACCCTTGGTCAACAGCTTCAGAGGGAGTCTATTCCTGGCATTGGGGTTTTATTTTGCTAGTCTAGTAGGGTCAATCACCCCCTGTTATAAGGTAGCTCCTTTTAATCTCTTTTTATAATGTATATGTATATACTTTAAGAAGTTTCTATAGTGGTAGGATTCCATACAGGTTTTTTATTAGTTATCCCTCCCCAAACTCCTTCCTCTGCCCTGCCCTCCCAGTCCCCACCCTAACTAACCCTTCCTACTTTATTATTCCCCTTTCTTCCTTCACATCACTGTATTCCATCTCTCTTCCCATGAAGCCTTCCTCCCAGACACATAGCTGGGTGTGGTGGTGCACACCTTTAATTCCAGCACTGGGGAGGCAGAGGCAGTCAGAGCTCTGTGAGATGGAGGCCAGCCTGGTCTACATAGTGAATTCTAGGCCAGCT
>NW_008475348.1:0-1344 GCF_000622305.1 Nannospalax galili | reverse complement strand
CAAACAAACAAACAAATAAACAAACAAAAAAACTGATGCGGTGGGGTGGGGAATGCACAGCCTTAACGTGTGTGTGGAGGTCAGAGGACAGCTGATGGGAGTTGCTTCTCTCCCTCTCCTTTGCTTCTGGGGTTGTCAGGCAAGGGAGCAAGCGACCTTACCCACTGAGCCATCTCATGAGCCCAAACCAAATTCTTTTTAAAAATTTAAAAATCATTATATTTATTTGATTGTTTTTGTATGTAGGTGGGCACATGGTGGAGGTTGGAGGATAACTTGCAGGAGTTGGTTCTTTCCTTCCACCATGTGGATCCTGGGGACTAAACTCAGGTCATTAGACCTGACAGCAAACGCCTTTACTCGCTGAGCCATCTTGCCCAGCTAGTTAAACTCTTGACTGCTTGCTGTACTGCTGTGTCGTGTCTGAATTTTTCTTTAGGGAGCATCGGAACCGACACTGTGACTGAGGTGGAGATGGGAGAAACTGGAGGCCTCCCTGTGACTCTGACAGGATGGGAGGGTGGATGGCAGAGCTGGCAGCGGGCTACTCGCCACTCGACCTCCTTCCTCTGCATCGGGAGGGGCTGTTCTGTCTCCCATTCTGCACACCGGACCCTGTTGAGGGCACTGGCTAGGGTGTTTCTACAGGTTCCAGAGAGTAGCTTCTCTTCCAGGTGGACTGGAGTCAGCGACTGCCACACACTCCCCCACACTTAAGTCTAGAAAGATCTCTAGGAACGTCAGGAAAGGCTGTCTCACTCCACAGGCAGAAACCGCAGGACAAAGCCGAGACAAGGCCTCTCAGACTGGCGCGATCCTCTGCCGTCACGGAGGGGAGGTAGGATGCGGCGTCCGTTTCAGCTGTTCAAGAACAAAATGATGAGGCAGAGGACTGTTAATCTAGTGACTCAGCTTCCAGAGCCTAGGTGGCCTGAGTCCTAGTCCTGTTCTGCCACTGTGAGTCCTCAAGCTAGAAACTTAACCCCTCAGTGCTTCCGTTTCTTTATCTGCAAAACTGGACTGACTATAAGGAGCACTTCTGAGGGCAACTGTGAAAACTGAGAGGAAAGCCAAGGGTGGAGCCCCGGCACCGGAAGGACCTGCCACAGACAGCGGTAGGCGTGGCCTCTGGCCCTAGTATGGGGCCGAGCAGGAAGGGCGGTGGGGAAGGTCTCTTTCCTCAGGTCTAATCTGAAGTGTGAACCTCGGCATTTACAATGCAGATGGTTGGGAAGAACTCAGAGCCAGCGCCACCTTCTGTCGTCTTGTCCTGACTTTGCAGTGCCTTTTCCATGGGCCACTACCTGCCTGCCTGTCCCCACATCCAGACCCAAGTGTCTACAT
>NW_008475347.1:0-1344 GCF_000622305.1 Nannospalax galili | reverse complement strand
TGCTTTTGGCATCAACTTGACTGTCTACAGTATCATCCTCAGGCCCAACATGACTCCTCTGCACAGAAATTCTCTGTAAAGGACAATAGTGTTAGCAAGAGTTTAACATGATGTTCTGGGTCAATACCTATGAACACGCATGAATATGTTCTATATGTATATAATTAAAAACATAAGCCATATAAACATGCTTAATTTAGCACACATAGTAGGAGAAACATTTTGTTGTTTTGATTTTCTTTTTCCATTATGAAATCACGTTCCCCCCAGTAATGGGAAAGAACCACTATCGGGAGTATAATAATTTCATATTCTAATCATGAAATCTGCTATGTGCCATAATAAAAAGTATAGGGAATACATGCCAACTAAAAATACCTAGGACAACACAGAGCAAGAACTGAAGTGAGCTGTCCTGCCACATTCATTCTCAGATTTACTGACCTGCACTCTGACTTCAGACATTCATGCCTCTTGCCGAGCATCATCCTATATAGAAAAAGGCAACAAAGCTCAGTATTCAATGCTACGGAGAAAATGCAGCATCCTATGTACATTCAGTGCTGCATTCAAACTTACTCGTCTCCCTGCTCCACTTTCAAGAATGCTTCATGGTAGCTCCCAGAACCAATCTCATGTTAGAAACAGTTTCATCTCATCAGAAAACTTAAGGTGATGTTTTGTAATTTGATGGTCAAGACAAGTTTTTACTTTAGTTTTTTATTTAGTATAAACAAATAATTTTAATAGAGTGTTTTAAATTTTATTTTTTATTTCATGTGTATGAGTGTTATGCCTACGTGTATGTAAGTGCACTCGTGTTATGCAGTACCCGAGGAAGATAGAAGAGGGTGTCGGATTCCCTGGAACTGTAGTTACAGAAGATTGTGAGCCACCATGTGGGTGCTTGAAACTGAACTCTGGTCTTCTGCAAGAGCGGCCAGTGCTCTTAACCACTGAGTCATCTCTCCAGCCACTAATATAGTGTTTTTAAAATGCACACAAGTAATAAAGTTTATGATGAACAAATTATGAAAATTTCAAACGTAGGAATCATATGGAAAGTATAAGAATAGTTTTATCATGACGGGATCTTCTCTCCTCACCCCAGTTCCAGTACAATTTTATTTACAAGAGCAGGGAATCATCAGCCTAAGCTGAAGAGAAAGTTCAAGACCAGCATAAGAAATTTAGGGCTGGGAATCTGGGGCATGGTGGCTCACACTTGCCGTGTTAGTACTGGAGAAGCACAAGCAGGAGGATAGCCTCAAGTTCACAGCTAGCCTGGTCTACACACAATGTTCCACACTATCCAGGGTTATGTAGACCATTAAATTAAAAAAA
>NW_008475346.1:0-1344 GCF_000622305.1 Nannospalax galili | reverse complement strand
AAAAATAACCTCAGAATTATAACTGCAAATGTTGTGAACCCCAGCTTATTAGTGTGAAGATGAGTGAAATGATTTTCCACTGACACTGGTGACATCTGTCTTTCCTGAATTGTGTCTGTGGGTACCAGACACAAAGCTCTGGATTCAAGTAATTCTATCAGTATCTTAGGTCTTACAGGGAAGTCAAATGGTAGAATTTTAGGTAGGAAACAAAATATGATCAATGCAATGAATCATTAGAAAAAGCAGTTATTTACATAACATTTTCTTTTTGCATTTTGGACAAGTATAGATCTATGATTTGAATTTTAACAATCTGCATTATTTTTCATCTACAACAAAATGGTGTGTATCCTCATAGTTCTAGCAAATGGATAATTTAATTTAGTTCAGACTCTAATTAATACCACATGTAACTGATCCATCTTTTTTCATTTTGTTTAATGTGATTGATCACCTGATGGTGCTTAGCTTGAAGACTTTCTGAAAATAACACTCAGTATAATTCGTGCTTGGAATGACCCACTGTACCATCTAGTGAGTGAACTCAGTGGTATGCCAGGAGCCCCTGATGAAATCCTTTCCAGAGCCAAATACATTGAAGCCCAAAACAAAGGTCTTCAAGCAGTCATCAGGGGAATGCTCCACGCGGTGAGTGGTCTTTCCTTTTACTTTTCTCATTCATAAATGATGTGAATTCTGCGGTGAATGACACATTTTGAAGGATTTTACTTTTGAAAACCAATATTTAGGCACATGTGTACAGCCTTCTCAATAAGACACAGACCTAAAAAATGTGGCTGTTCCTCCTAGTAATTTGGACAATGCCTTTCCTGGGCAGAATAAAATACTCCCAATACCTCATTAGATCTTCTTGTCACAATACCCCCTGGCATAGCTGTATTCATTGCCCCTTAGCCAAACAAAAGTCCATGTTTATGAAAAACTTCCTGGTCCTCCATCTTTCTAGTTATGAAAGAATATACTTGACCTGGAATAAATTTAATTTTAAAAATATACACGTGAGTTTTTGTCGAGTTGAAGTTTGCTCCTGTTTGTATTATTGGTGAGCCTTGGTTGTTTCCTTATTGGCTATGTAAAGTCTGGGTTTCGGTTCTCAGATTTTATTTTGGAGGAACTGATGGCCTCAGATCAGCGACTTGGGAGCTCCCACAGTCAGGCTCCAGTCAGGTTCACTCAGGCTTCCTTCTAAAGTTTGGACCCCTACTAGAGGGCACTCACAACACAAACTGGGAAGTTCACTAAGGGGAAGCCGGATTTGATTTTGGCTCTTTCAGGTGGTCTGCTGAGGGCTCAGTCCCTACACCAGGTGGAGGCCAGATC
>NW_008475345.1:0-1325 GCF_000622305.1 Nannospalax galili | reverse complement strand
AAAAAAAATCCAGCAATTAACATTGCTATAATAATAATGTCTCACTGTAGTCAAGTAACAAATATAGTATATCAAAAAAACTGGAGGCTGATCTACTTTTTTACTTGACAGAGATTCTAAAGAAGTTTCTTCTGGTCTATGTGGTTTAATGTAATTTTTTAAAGGCAGGGTCTCATATAACTCAAGATACCCTCAAGGTCCCTATGTAGTTGAAGATGATGATGAACTTGAACTTCTGGTCCACCTGACTCCACTTGGAGGTACAGGAGTACTTCACAATGCCTGATAAGCAGTGCTGGGGTTGAACCCTGCTTTGTGCATGCTAAGCAGGCTTTCTACCAATGGAGCCAAACCCCAGCCCCTTTTTATATGATACTGTCACCTACAATAGTAGAAACCAAGTATGTTGTGATTTGTGGTGATTCCAGTGCTTGCTATGTTCTTCAGATTATACCTGAGCAAAACAATACAAACACAAAATAAATGTCAGTATGAGGAACCAGGTTGTGTGCTGGCTGTGTTAATGTAGCTACCATTTCCTTAATTTTGAATTTTTATAGCCAATCCATATTGTGAAATAAAAGTTCTAGATTGGTGTGTGTGTGTGTGCTCTGATTTTCATTTGCACTTATTTTACACATTTGATATCGATTGCTGAGTTCATTTCATGGACGGTCTTTGAATATGTGTATCTCACTGCATAGATATAGTTCATTGATGCTCGTGGAAATGGAGTAAATTTAGTAGTTTGAAACAATCTAATGATCATGAAATTTCTTGGTTTCAGTCATTATTAATATTACCTTTGGGAATGATGGCCTTATAAGAAATGTGATACCAGTATTGTTAAATATTTTAACTCATGTAGGCGTCCTTGTCATGACCTCATCCTGTGTGTGTGTGTGTGTATGTGTGTGTGTGTGTTTGTGCATGTGTACACATGCACAGGCTTCTGGAGATGGAACCCAAGTCCCTTTGCATGCTAGGTAAGCACTCTCCTATGGAGTTAAATCCCTAGCCTATGGAATTCCAGAATATGATTCCTTTTGTGTATACCGCAGAATATTGTCCGTATGCAAGGAGTGAGTACAGTTATTTTAAGGCAAAGCAATTTAAAGAGCAGACACACATATGTACACTACACTAAGTCCTCAATCAGGAGTCCAACAAATGCTCAGTATCACATAGAAAATATGTGAAATGCATTTGAGGATGTGGGTTGAGTGTTGAATTGATACAGGAAGAGCATTTATGGCTACTCTCCAGAGTAAAGTACAGAACCAAGTTGTGTGTGTGTGTGTGTGTGTGTGTGTGTGTGTGTGTGT
>NW_008475344.1:0-1344 GCF_000622305.1 Nannospalax galili | reverse complement strand
AAAAAGACCAAAAAAAAAAAAAAAGGCACTGGCTGCTCTTGCAGAGGACCCGGGTTTGAACCCAGCACCCATATGGTAACTAACAACCGTCTGTAATTCTGGTTCCAGGGAATCTGACACCCTCTTCTGACCTCTGTGGGCATCTCTCAACATGGGTGCACTTCCATGCATGTAGGCAATACATTCATACACACACACAAAAAAAAACTTAGTGAGCCTATAGTCACATCTTAGATTGTCTTGTCTCCATCTTGAAGTCTCTGTGTCTGGTAACTACCACTGGCCTCTTGTCCCAGGACTCTGGACACTGCCCCTGGGAACAGGATGTGTTGCTTGGTGTCTGCCTGACTCAGCCTTCATAGGATGCCAGTTCTTTGACCTTGTGTCCCTGCCATACACCAGCATGTGTGAAATGCTAAATTCTCACTTATTGTTATTATTATTATTTGGTGTGGCAAGAGGAACAAACAAGGAGATGATGAGCAAATAGCCAGTCGCAATGGGGAGAAAACACAGTCACAACTTTCCTAAGTCCCTGCCCTGTCAGTTTCCCTAGTGACTTAGAGGAGCAGCTAGCAGTAAGCCACGGCTATGTGCCACGTATGGTGAACTGTGAGCCATGTGGCAGAAACAGGCCCGTTGAGTCATGGGACATTTAGCCACACTGTCTTGCAGAGTTTGGTGCACAGAGTATTTTTGTTTTTTACAGTCCAGCTGTCTGTAATGACTTCCTTCCAGTGGCCTTGTTCACTGAAGTGTCCCTGAGTGACTAGCTGAGTCACAACATTCTTTGCTGCTTAAGACACTGGCCCAAGGACCAAGAGCCTGTTTTTTCATGGAGGTGGGATTTTATGGGTTACCAAAGAGTGCCGAAGGAAGAAAGACTATAGCACGCCCATCTTTAACCTGCATCGTTCTCCTCATTTAGAAAATGAGGAAAAATATACAAGACATGCCATCTGTTAAATCACTGTGCCACAGCCTGAAGAATTATTTGTCTGTGACCATAAGGTCAGTGCCAAATCGAAGTGGGTGGAGCACACTAGGAACCAAGGTCCATCTCCGCTGTCTTTTTGCAACTCGAAGTGTCCAAAACTCAAAATTAGAGACTTGGAATGCTCCAGACCAGCTGGTGGGATTATCAGCTTGTTCAGCCCCTCTGTAAAGTAAGAGACCGTTTTTAAAATCAAGTATGTATAGAGCTCGTAGTGTAGCCGTTTTCCTTCTGTTGTGATCTCTGAGGACGTTAACTCCGATCTGTAAGAAAACAAGTGTTAAAGTGTTGATGGATATGGGAACTGGAGGCAAAGGGGGCCTTGGGAATTGAGTTAGTCAAATATTGTA
>NW_008475343.1:0-1344 GCF_000622305.1 Nannospalax galili | reverse complement strand
TCCCAGCACCCACATGGTGGCTAACAACCATCTGCAACTCCAGTTCCAGGATATCTGACACCATCTTCTGATTTCTGTGGGCATTGCATAACACAGACGCACCTACCTACATGTAGGCAATGCACTCACACACATAATATAAAAATAATAAATAAAATATATATTTTAGAAAAACTAGATGCTTACTGAGTGACTATGGGAAGGTAGTGTATACAGAGTGGATGCCTTAGACAGAGGAATGATTTGTCTCAACAGAACACAGTAAGATGGTATGAAGTTTTATTCTGCACAACTTAAAATTTATAAATTGTCGATTCTGGGATTTTCCATTTAGTAATTTTGGAAGGCAGCTATGCTCACCACTATACCACCAACGCAACACTCCATTTAGTAATTTTGGACCTCCGTGGCCTCTAGTAACTGAAACCACCAAGAACAAAACTATCAGCGAGGGGACTGTGACATTTGGCCAAAGGGTCTTTTCAGGTGTGACTAACTTAAACATCTTCAGATGGGCCAGTTATATTGGGTTGCCTGCGTGGGTCAAATGGAGTCACATGTGTTCTAATAAGAAGAAGAGACAAGAGTGAGGGAAGGTAATGTGAGCTACAGGTGGTGCTTGGAGTGTATGACCATAAACTAAGGAATGCCAACAGCTACCTGAAGCTCCTGGAGAAGGCAGGGTATGGATCGCCCCCATAGAACCTCTGGAAGTGATGTGGACTGGCCAACAACTTGATTTCAGACCTATAGCATCTAGAACCCTGAGAAAAATTGGTGATTTGCACCCACTGAGTTTGTAGTTGATCATTACAGCGGAAAAATGAATGTGGGGAAGATATACTCACTTCTAGCTCTTTCTCCTCTGCAGTTTCCAGGAACAGATCTGGGCGGAAGGGTTTTATCCCATCTGAATTTTCCACTCTGAAAATCTTCTCTGATTGGATGAGAATAAGTAAATTAGAAGAACCCAGCATGGAGACATTTCAGCACAGTCTTGCTTGGCTCGCCCCCTGGGCGAGTATCGCAGAGTCTCAGGCAGTTCTCCATAGATGGTAAATGAACCAGCTGATGGAGGTGTCTTCTCCCACTTACAATGCAGAGATGACCTCAGAGGTAAGTAACCAACTATCTAAAACTCATCTCAGGCCCCACAGCCTTCAGCAGGCTTCCTCTGTCCCTCACTCCATCCCCTGCCCCAAAGATGCCTTAGTCATCGGCCCTCCAGGGCAGTCAAGAGTTTCCACATGATAAGTGCCATTTGGACTGGAGGGATGGCTTATTGGTTAAGAACACTGGCTGTTCTTGCAGAGGACCTGGGTTGGGTTCCCAGCACCCACATGG
>NW_008475342.1:0-1341 GCF_000622305.1 Nannospalax galili | reverse complement strand
C
The DNA here is from genome assembly GCF_000622305.1 of Nannospalax galili. Classification (NCBI taxonomy): domain Eukaryota; kingdom Metazoa; phylum Chordata; class Mammalia; order Rodentia; family Spalacidae; genus Nannospalax; species Nannospalax galili. The sequence continues at coordinate 1,340 of NW_008475342.1, read as the reverse complement.
CCCCCCACAGGGGCATCAGTCATCCATGGAGTCAAATCTGCCCTTCCCACTGCCAACCATGGGTTTTACATCTGAGGAAATGAGGTTAAACCCTTTCTAGAGGCCCCTTTTAAAATCTTCCTTAATCCTGGAGTTTGGAAGTGTTTCCATCCAGAAAGACCCCATTGAGCAACCCCATAACCACAAGACCCCTTTTCCAAGAAGTGCAGGAAAAGGCCTGCCAAGGCCTCCCTGCCTTCCCAGTAAACCTCCCATTCCTACCTGGGCTCTGGAATCAGAAAGAACGGGGCACAAGGAGGAAAGGAAAAGAGAGAGATGGATACAGGCACACAGAGACAGACAGAGACAGAGAGAGGAGACTGACTGGAAGAGACACGAACTCAGGCCAAGGGCCATCTCTGTCTTCTGTGTGGCCTTGAGTACAAGCTATGAGTCCCTCTCTCAGTGAGTCATAGACAGCATACACCCTCAGCTGCTCAGTGAGTCTCTTCAGAGATAATGTCTCTAAACCTGTCTTGCAAGAGCCAGCAGCAGGAAAGGTAGCCTCAGTGATGAACTCTGGTTTCATACCGTGATCTCATCAGTATCTCAGTGACAATATCCTCCATTCCAGGGGTGCGCCATCACACAAGCTCTCTCCCTGAGGTCTATCACTCAGTTGGGTAGCAGACAGTAGACGCACCAGAGGTGGTACCTGGAAAGTGGTGTAGTGGTCATGTGAGTTGCCATATCCCAGAGTGTGGTGAGCTTTTGGCCCTGGCATGTAATACTCCTTTCTTCTCGGACACTGTTGTGTGCTGGTATCTGGGAGTTAGGACTTTTGAGGCATGATGAGGCATGCGCTGGTTCAGATTCCACACTTTCTTCCACCGGCAACATCAACTAAGCCTGACCCAGGCTGCTCATCAATGTGGAGGAAACACCAGGCCTAAGATGTGAGGTGGCCCCAGCTCTTCCCTCACCAGTCCCTGGACTGGAGAGATGAAAGCAAGGGGTTTCAGACCTGGCGGGGTACTAGAATCACTGGGTCACCCCAAGAGATCCCAATCCCACAGATCTGAGGTGTGGCCCCAGAAGTATCCATTGTGCCCCAGAGCTGAGATCCTCTGATCTGGCATAACTGAACTCATCGCCTTTGTAAGGTAACTCATGTTCTGTCCTGTCCTGGAGTTGGATCAGGACAGGTCAGAATATGTTGAAAAGGGCCAGAGGGCTAGCTCACCTGGTAAGGGTGCTTGGTGCCACGGCCAACAACATGAGCACCATCCCCAGAAACCACATGATAGAAGGAGAGAACCAACTCCCAACACACACACACACACACACACACACACACACAC
>NW_008475341.1:0-1344 GCF_000622305.1 Nannospalax galili | reverse complement strand
AAAAAAAAAAAAAATCACAGATAAATAAAACATAACAAGCCAAGGAGGCCATGTGGAGGGGACCATGATACTGCATTAGGGTAAAATAACAGGTGTGCTTTATTTGGGGCCAGGGTCAAGGAAGTCAACTTGAGGGTGTGCTGCTCAAATGAAACCATCAGGGGGCTGGAGAGATGGTTCAGTAGTTAAGAGTACTGCAGCAGAAGACCCAGGTTCAAATCCCAGCGCCCACGGCGTGGCTAGCAACCATTCATAACTTTGATTCCAGGGTATTTAACTCCCCCTTTAGTCCTCTGCAGGCATTACACAACATGGAGTGTATTTACATACATGCATGCAAGCATAACATTCATACGCACACACAAATTAAAACTCTAAGGATGAAAAAGGTTACCCAGGAGGTGGGCAGGTGTGAATTTCTACAAAGAAAATGCATATGCAAATGTCCTGTGGTAGGAAAAAGCACAGTAATCTAGAAGGCCTCAAGTTGGCCTTTTTAAGAGGGAGGCAGCCAGGTGTGGTGGCGCACACTGTAATGTGAGCACCCAGGAGGCAGAGGCAGGTAGATCTCTGTGAAATCGAGGTTAGCCCGGTCTACATAATGAGTTCCAAACCAATTGGGGCTACAGGGAGACCCTGTTTAAAACAAAACAAAACCAAGAACAACACTGGCTAATGACCTTGGGCTACTTATTTCTTCTCGAAGCATTGATTCGCATCCTGATACACATGACTATAAGGAAAATGGGTCCATCCACTATGTGGTTTGGTTCACAACACATGGAAGGCAGGGTGGGGAATCTTCTTGCCATTTTACAGAGGCTTAGAGGAGTGAGGCCTTCCCTCCAGTCACACAGATTGGAGTTTTGCTCCCTGTCAGATGATTACATAACCAATAATAATTGGTTAAAGCTGGGAAATAGTCACAAGGGGTTAATTATACGGCTCTTTCTTTTCCTTCCTAATAGTTATGGATTACCTGAGCTGCCTTGTTATCCAAGGCAGCCTCGTAAGCCCCAGCTATCATTCAAGTCCCTGGGGCCTTAGATTGTGGCCTCTTACTACCACAGGGTCCAGGGAGCCAGGGAAAGAGCGAATTCCAGTTTCTAGAGAGATGTTCAAGAAAAGCCTGGAACATTTTATAGCAGAAAGCAAGAAAACCTGTTCAAGCTCGTACAAGTCTCTCAAGAGGACTCTGGAAGCCACTTGAAAAGGCTATTACTGGCCAAAGCTAAGGTGATTTGAGTGTCAGTAAGAATAGCACAGTGGACTGAGTGAAACACTTTGGAAACACTTCCCTGTGCTTGGCACACATCTGCAGCTCCAGCTACGGGGGTGGGGGGG
>NW_008475340.1:0-1344 GCF_000622305.1 Nannospalax galili | reverse complement strand
GCATGCTTCTAAGTTGGTAAGTATCCTGGAAAATAACACATCTTATATTGTTTTTAAATTTCTTTTGCAATATAATGACATCTCAGGGAACTCTTTATAAACCTTAGTAAATAGTAATCTAGAAAGAGAAGTGAAGCATCCAAGGTCAAGGACATCAAAGCTCTAGTATGTGTCTTGACTGCCATCACCAAACAGAGACAAGCTCTCTTTCTGAGGAAACAGGAACAAGTTATGCATAGTTATTGCTAAGACACAGTCTCAGACACAGAAGAGCAAGCTCCTGTTTCTTCCACTGTCTGTAGCCTCTCTGAGTTACTTCACCTTCAAAGCCCTCATCTCAACTCTGTAATGAGATAGACTATGACCTCCTGGATGCAGAGGTCATAGCTACAGGGCAGAGGTCATAGGTTACAGGGCTGAAGCACGAAGGAAGAGTTCAGCTCTAGGAGGGCAGACCACCATCTAGACATTTTTAAAATAGAGTCACTCCCAACAAACCATTTGAAAAGTAATCCTTTGCTCTGACACAATTATAGATATAGTTGTTCCCACACTATATCATTATCTTTCATATTTGTAGAAAAGAAGAAAAGCAACTCTTATCCCCACAGGTCCTTAGATTCTATGCATGACCTTCATAAGTCTATAATTAGACCCTGTATTCACTTAGGTACCTAGAGACGAGAAGACTGTAGCTCTCCTCATTTTGAGAAACTATTTGAAAACAAGCCAACACTGTTAGACTACCCTTCCCAAGTCTTACTTATATCTGTAAGTTTCAAGTAGAAACACATAGAATAGTTTTTAAATCTCATGCGTTGTATCAAAGGAGGAGAAAGAAAAATATGGATGCTCACATGGTTTGGTCTGTTTGGCATTGCTGCACCAGAATGCTGGATAGTGGATAACTTACAAAGAAAAGAGTTTTATTTGACCCATGATTCTGGATGTTCCAAACAGCATGGTGCTGGTATCCTAGCAATGCTCTCCAGGCATCACAACATAAGAAGAATTTGACTGGCAACATGCAGAAGGGATCAAAGACATTGAATGATTTCATCTTAAAATAACCAAATGTTGCGAGAACTACATCCATCAGACCTGACCCACTGGTTATTGCATTGATGAGGGTGGCAGCCCTGTAGTTCCATTACCTCCCACTAGGTCCCACCTCTGATATGTTTGGCCACCTCTAAATACCACCATACTGAGGGACAGGCCTCCAGAACATCACTTATGTGGATCACACAGTACCATGCACACACATTTCCATTAGAACCCATTTTTAAGCATCTATGTTTTAATTATATTTTTATAGTCACTAAAACCACACTGGAAAAAAAA
>NW_008475339.1:0-1344 GCF_000622305.1 Nannospalax galili | reverse complement strand
AAGTCAGTAACCCCCATAATATTTGTGTCACTATTGCACTGGTGGGAATATCTTGCCAGGAAAGTTGTTACTGCAGTTCAGCAGTTCATCGGATTTGGGGTAGGGCTAGTGTGAACGCTAGCCAGTAAAGATGAGGCTCTGAAGTCGACACCAGGGTGATTTCTCCTTGTTTGTTCTCATGTTTGCAGTGTCTTCAGGAATAGGGTCTTATCATCCAGTTCTTGTGGATAATAAAGAGCAGGGGCAATGGCCAGTGTTGATTGAGGGTCCATGGGACCCCTATTAAACAGTTTCTTGTTGGAGTCCACTCCTGATTATTTTTTTTTCCATTAGCCTATGATGTCCAGAAGGGACAAAACCTGATGTTATAGGGCAACTTCTTTTTATCTCATTTTACAATATTTATTTATAAATTTTAAGAAGCTTCCACAGTGGTAGGTTTCTGTGTGTCCTTTTCCTTTTTTAGTGTATATTTTTATTGAATTTTTATGCATTTCATATAAAACATCTTTTTAATGTGCATTTTTATTGAATTTTTGTCCATTATTTCATACAATAAATCTTAATCATATTTAGACCTCCATCCCCCATCTACAACTCCCAGTGCCACACCCCCAGATTCTATCATATATGTTACAACTATAAAGTCAAGTTTATGTATCCAGATGTCCCTCAGTGCAAGTCCATTCACTTGGGTCCAGTCAGCCTATCTAGAATCTTCCCCTTAAAAATGATCAACTCTTCCTCACCCAGTAGTAATGAGATGCCAATAATTCTTCAGCTAAAGATGGGACCTGCCTCTCATTTTCCCAGTTCTATGCTGCATTTTTGTCTGATTGAGTTTTCACAGGTCCTGTGCGTACTGACGCTATTGCTCTATATTCATATGTACAAGTTCCCAAAGGCATGGAAGGCTATTTCCTTCAAACCAGTTCTTACAGTTTTCCATCCCCTCTTCCACAGTGGTTCCACAGCCATGGGTGGGTGGAATTTAGTTTAGGATTCCTACCCAGGGACACATACTCTGCAACCTCTTATTCTCTACACTTTGGCCAGCTGTTGTCTTCTGTTGCATGAGGAAACTTCACTGGTGAGATGCTTTAATATTTGCTCTACCTCCTGTTCCACTACGTTTCATGAACCTTAGGTGTAGAGGTTCCATTGTAGATTTGTCACTTATGGCTTGACATTTCTCAGACACTTGTTCTTTGTGTGTGACCAGTTGTGGAATTCTGTTATAGTCTCCATCTGTTGCAAGAAGAATCTTCTTTGATGAGTAGTGAATAGTATACTTGTCTGTAAATATAAAGATTCATATTTAGCATACAGTAAGAAATTACATTT
>NW_008475338.1:0-1344 GCF_000622305.1 Nannospalax galili | reverse complement strand
ACACCATACCATGCACATACACACTTAAGAGTAGGCATTTGGGCCTGGAGACATGGCTCAGCAGTTAAAAACACCAGTTCTATCCTCTTCTGACTCTGCAGGCATTGCACAACACGGCTGCACTTACATACATACAGGTTATGCACTCATACACATAAATTAAAAAAAATAATAAGAGCAGATATTTTTCACTCACTATTCTTTTATAATTTCATTAAAATTCCCTTATTTAGTAAAATATGTAGGAAAATGATACCACAAATCCCCATTAGGTGTGTATTGTCATTTATTATCATTACTACATTGCAGGTTGTCCAGGACAGAGAGAACTGCAGGGTGCGTGGACTGGGGGATCTGCAGAGCTGGCCTTTGGTGTATGGCAAGCAGTGATTTCCCAGGACAGGCAGGGCCTTCCCTTAGCAGCCTTGCCCTCAGCTTTCTGTTTACCTCATGAAAGGGTTCCATCAGCCCTTTCATCCTTGTGTGTTCCAGTCTTTGCAGCAGATCATTCTAATGACCACCCGTGGTCATTACCATTCAATGCTCATTTTAAATCTAGGGCTCTCCTTCAGCAAGCACTCTGAGAAGTCTTGCTTTGGTTGTCTCTAATGATAGAGATCTTCAGTAGTTTTGCAGCACACCCTGAGGAAGAGCCGGAACCACAAGCTTATCAAACATTTCCATATGCTCATGGTAGCCTTTTTATGGCAGTATCTGTTTGGTTTAGTCTCTGAAGTTATTTTTAAGTGTATGACCTGCAAGGTAATTTCTCTTAAAGATGGCAAGATGGATGGGTCCTTTGTTCTATCCAGGTCTTTACCTGATCCAGCAGAGAAAAGTTAGCACTTATTGCCTAGGACTTGCTAACCTTCCCTCACATTCACCCCTGGTTCTGGTTCTGACTGTGCTGTCTGGGATCCTTCAGCAAGTAGCATTTGTTAATAGATAATAGTCATCTGACTGTGATTATGTGCAAGGTATGATTTCAGCCCTCTGCCCAATAGCATGGCCCCTGGTGTTCCATACATGACACTATATCTCTGTCCACATTTGACAGATGAAGAAACAGAGGTACAAAGAGGGTCACTAACTACCTGGGCCCCTTGACTGATAAGCAGTGTAGCTGGAATTCAAAGACAGGCAATGGTATTTTTAACACTATTTGATATTTGTTAGTGCATGTTTCACAGAAATGTTACAGACTCAGATTTTTAATTTTTTTTATAAATTAAGTCTTAACTCAAAAATTTCCTACAAAAGAGGGTAACTCATACTTTTTTTAATATTCTTTTTAATTTTTTAGAAGAAGCATATCATTACAGCTTTAACATACTCAATAACAGT
>NW_008475337.1:0-1332 GCF_000622305.1 Nannospalax galili | reverse complement strand
AGAAAATGATACGCTGACTAAAGGGACTTGGGGGAAGAGAAAAGGGAGATATAAGGCCTGCCCCCTCCTGCATTAAATGAGCCTATAGCACCTTGCCTAGTGCTTGCTTCTACCTGGTTCCCAGGGTCTGTGTATCGTGACTCCATGCCTCTTGCCCCCCCTGATCGGCAGAGGACCCGATCCAGGTTACGGTCTTCACAGCTGGCCTGAGGAGAACCCACAACAGCTCACAGGCTTACTCCACCTTTCTGCCTGTGGATGTGGCCAAGGAAGCATTGCTGAAGGCTCTCATCTCCATCATGTCTCTGTCAGAGACTCCTAAGGAGCCTGAACAGTTGCAAGAAGGTCTTCATCAGAGAACTGAGGTTCAAAACAACAGATTAGAGCCTGAAGAACCATTTTTGAGCAATGGGGAACACTCACGGACTGTGTTGTACTGAGAGATCCAGACACCAAGCATTCCATGAGCTTTGGGTTTGTCACTAATGCCACAGTGGAGGAGGTGGATGTGACTATGAACACAAGGCCACACAGATTGGATGGAAGAGTTGTGGAACCAAAGAGAGCTGTGTCAAGAGAAGACTCTCCAAGACCAAGTGCCCACTTAACTGTGAAAAAGATCTTTGTTGGTGGTTAAAGAAGACACTGAAGAACATCGCCTATGAGATTATTTTGGACAATATGGGAAAATTGAAGTGATTCACTGGTGAAATATATTAAAGGAACCCATAAGCACATCACCTTATGTGTTATATTTTTATCTAAGATATATTTGATTAGGAAATATGATTTCCCAAATCATTTTAGTTTAATATATTAAGTAGAAAATCCCTCTCAGTCTTCCTCCAGAGTCTCATAGGCTCTGTGTGTGTGTGTGTGTGTGTGTGTGTGTGTTGTGATGATTAATTTCCATAGTTGACTGACTTGACTAGTTAAAAATGAATTATAATTCTTTTTCAATCTCACAACCTCAGCTTTTGAAGCAATAATTACTGGAGATCACACTCTTTGTAAACTCTTAAAGAAATCTGGAGGTCTTATTTCATAATACCATCTTCAACATCAACAAATTTCTGGAGTGAATATATGAACACCCAGATGAATCTTTCACTTGCTTTCTGAAATTGATTTTGTAGGATTTCATTTAAGAAAAGGTAAGGTTTGGGGGCTGGAGAGATGGCTCAGCAGTGAGAGCACTGACTGTTCTTGTAGAGGAGCTGGGTTTGAATCCCAGAACACACAGCAGCTAACAACTGTCTGTAACTCCAGTTCCAGTGCACTCAATGCCCACTTCTGACCTCTATGGGCATTGCATGACACAGGTGCACTTAT
>NW_008475336.1:0-1344 GCF_000622305.1 Nannospalax galili | reverse complement strand
AATGCACAAAAAATCAATTCAAAAAAGAAAAAAAATAAGAAAGCTTCAACAAAATTAGAAAAACATAGGAAGTGGAGGAGGAGAAACCCTAGCAGAGTGTGACGGCTCAGGTGCAAATGAACAAAGAGATGCAGAAGGGAAACACGGACCGCTTCAAACGATGGGGAATGACTCAGGTCTGCTGAATTGTCGGGCTGGAGAATGAAACTTAAGAGAGATAAACAGATAGTGAAGGGAACCTGGTCAATGTCATTAGGATGAGAGTTGAACACAAAGTCACAAAAGGGTTTTGGAAACCCAGAAGCAGAAAGTCAGACAAGGCTGGCCCCATATATCCATAAGTGATGCGCCTAAGAAAAATCTCAAAAAAACATGAAAAAAAAATGCTTGAAACTTCATGGAAAACTTCCTTCAGAAAAAGTAGAGGAACAAGGCAAGACAGGAAAAATGCAGTCATGCCCAAGAAAAATTACTGAATGTGAAAGAATACATATCTGTGCATACTACCTAAAATGCTAAAGTATCCATGGGGTGAAGCCAGGCTGGCTTCCAGTTAATGCCAGAGGTTCATGAAGGAAATGCCTTCAGAGTTGTTGAGGGGGAAATCATAGCTCAAGAATTTTATGCAGAAGAAATCTGAAGTTAAATAAAAAGGCAATATACAAATATTATCAAATCATGAATCCAAGAGCCATAAGCACTGCTTGAAGAAATTAACAGAGGATGACAGTCACCCAACTGAGAGAGAGAAATGGTTCGATTCCAGAGCACAAAGCAAAACCAACCAAGTGAACTGAGAAGGAGGCCATGCATCTGGTCTCATCCATCACAGCATCATCATAACATATTCAAATACATCTCAACAACACTCAGTCTGCTTAGTTACCCTCTTAGAAATGGAGAAATAAATATTAATGAGGATGAGTTATCTTTGAGAAAGGTTGTTACCTCTCCTCAAATGTGGAGGGTGTTTGTGAGGAAGGGAAGACACAGCCATCAATTAAAGAACAGCAGAAGCCACATGGATCCTAGCGAGAGACAACGGTGCAGCAGTAAAAGCATAGGGGCTTGCTTCAGCAATTCATTCCCCATGTGGAACACAACTCAGATGACCCAGAAGTAGCTGGGGAACCCTTTTAGAGAGGGACTCATCTGCAATGGTCCCACTGGTAGAGGTTCATATCTTAATGTACAGAAAAGACTGAAGCATATAATTTAAGAAATTGAGTAAAAAGTAGGAGATAAGACCTTCTTTTTGTAGTCATCTTCTCCTAAATCCAAGAACATGTGGTTTACAATATAATACAGAAACATATAACATAGCTTTTTTTTTTTTTTTTTTTT
>NW_008475335.1:0-1343 GCF_000622305.1 Nannospalax galili | reverse complement strand
ACCTACTGGGCATGAGACAGCCACTGTAATCATTAACTCACAGCAGTAGCAGCAGTTGTATGTACTGGGACTATACAAGACTGGACCAGTTAATAGTCAGCCTTGGATTCGGATGGAGCTCATGGATTCCTATCCTCCCTGGGGAACTACTAATTATTGATGGCACAGGAGAGGTGAGGTCATTCTCTTCAGTTGTGTAACCAATGATGAGAACACCATCCTCGGGTGGATTTTACATATCTATGATCATGTTTAAACTCAGTGGCTAACAAAACAGACAGGATCTTAGGAAAGGAACATATAGAGATGAAGGCTGTTTTACAGGGTTTGTAAAAGTGACATTATGGAGGATGAGGTGGGAATAGCCAGAATGCACACACACACATGTATGAAATTGCCAAAGTGTGAATTTTCTTAAAGAAAACTATTAATGAGGAACAAAGATAGCTGATAACTTAAAAACATAAGGCCTAAGAGTATAGAATGAAGATAAACAAAAAATAATATTAAACTGAATGCATTTAATATAGAACACATTTCTGATAAGAAACTTGGACGGGCTCCCTGAGAGAAATAAAATTAAATATTAAAAAGAAAATCATACCCTTACCAGGAAAGAGCATAAATTTCCTAAATAAAACAAAAATATCACATATATATTTTATTACATTTATTTTTCAACTGATAAAGCATAAAAAGGCACATAGTTTGGGAGGCCTTCTGGTGTCTTAGCTCATGCATAATTCTACAATGTTTCACTCAAATTAAAAGTTTCCTGAATCATTAATTCTCTTATTTTCATACTGGGGATAAAATAGAACCTAAGCCCTCACACATGTCAGGCAATTCCTCTACTACTTAGCTATATCCCCAGGACATCTTGCCTTACAATAAAAATGTTAAAAATATTTTCTTCTTATTTTTTTGAAATGGCATTAACTGTTCATTATCTATACTCACCCTCCCTGCAATAGTGCTGCAGAGATATCTCTGCAAAGGGGTAAAACACAAGCAGAACACAAACTGTTACCAACACTCTTTCTAAAAGAATTTTTAAATGAGTAGAGTGGCACGTGCTTTTAATCCCAGCACCCTGGAGGCAGAGGCAGGTGAATCTCTGTGAGATCAAGGCCAGCATAGTTTACACTGTAAGTTCCAAGCCAGCTATGGCTATAAGAAGACCCTGTCTCAAATGTACAAACATAAAAACATAGAATTTTGTAAATATTTTATTTATTATTGTTATTTTATGAGTGTATTGCCTGCATATGTATAAGTGCACTCATGTTATACAATGCCTACAGAGGTCAGAAGAGGGCATCAGATCCCCTGGAACTGGAGTT
>NW_008475334.1:0-1344 GCF_000622305.1 Nannospalax galili | reverse complement strand
CCTGCTACCCTGGTATACCATTTGGAACATGTCAATATCACTATATCAGAATCAGCCAGAGCCTGGCTTGTGCTAACAGCACACTTGGTGCAAATGGCAGGGTCAAAGGCATCTTTTAATGCAGAAGCAGGTACAGGCAAGGTTGGGGAACTCCTGTGACATAAACAGTAAAACCCCTCCTTTTTAAAAGAAAAAAAATCTGCTTTACAACCTAAAGATGATCCACAGTCAACGAGCACAAAGAAAAATGCCACTGAGGGAATGATGGGGAAATGAGAGGCCCAACCCTTAGCAGTTCCCAAGTGCTACCCACCTCTGAGCCTGCCTACTGAGGACAGACTGTGAAAGCACTCTGGATGAGGGCTCGGGGGAGATTTCCATGAAAACTACAGACCAGAATGGAGAGCTGTGAAATGAGGTAGCAAACAGACAGGCACACATGGGAAAAATCTGAAGAATGGTGGTATCTTTGAGGCAAAGGGGACAATATGGCATCACCAGAGGGGAGAGGCAGAGGCACAGACACATACACAAAGGAGAGAGCTGGGCTGGGGCAGTGGTCATGCAGGGTCATGCAAGTTGAACTGGAAATCTAGACTTTATTCAAAGTAGGATAAGACACCCCCACCTCTACAGAGGCGTGGGTAAAGAGAATATTAAGAGATGGAAAAATTAGAGGCTCCTGCTTCCCAGCACTGATATGACTGAGGGAAGGCTTTTAATAAATTAAACTGCAATCTGATAAGCAACAATTTTGGTGGAAAGATACTGATCGTATCCAATGCAAATGAGAAAATCCTCTACGCTAACCTGGGCCTGTGCTCAGCTGAGAGACGCTCAGTTTGTACCATCATAATCCAACTACCAGGTTCCTGTTTCAATTTTTGAGGCTTCAAAAAGTTTTCAATAAGAGCTTTCCTTTCCTTATCTGATAAAGTGCACTGCTACTGCCCTCCATGAATAGAGAACTCTTCGATTTCTAGAACAGCATATCCAATATGACCTGACTTTATGATAAGTGAGCACAGACTTTCAGGATGTTTGTCAAACAAGTACTTACTAAATAAGGGAACAGATTACAGCAGTGGTGCAGAGACTAAGTTCAAATCCAGTCTGGGAAGTTTTGAGTGAAATGAATCCAAACCCCATTAAGAGGGGTATTCATCATGACGCCTCTCTTCAATAGAGTACTGTACAGCTGTTCAACAGAAATGAGGAGAGCTTTAAGAATGGACACACAAAAGTTACCCACACTGGAAATAAGGGGTGGTATGGAGGAGTGCAAGAGAGTCTATGCAGCCCATGGTTTTCTGTGTTTAAACACTGCTCACTGAGGACTGGCCA
>NW_008475333.1:0-1344 GCF_000622305.1 Nannospalax galili | reverse complement strand
CTTGCAAGCTCTTCAGAAGTGGGATACATATCACAAATTCAGCCTCTCCCCTCCTCCCAACACCTGCCTTCTTCGTTCTCTATCTTCCATTATTGGTCTCACTAAACTAGGAATTTCCATGTTGGCTCTAAACCCCATAACCCAATTTCTACCTCTGAAATGCACAACTCTAGCCTCTGCCCACTATTCTCAAAGGCTGCGGTGTGATGTCAGGTGTCACAGTTATTACAATGTAGGTCTCTTTTCCATTTGAGACCAGCAAGGGCTTCCTGAGGAGCTGAGAGGTGGAAATGGTTGTCTGAAAGGTGGTTCATTTTCCAGTACAGCTTCTCTGGCCATTTGTAGAGTGAATATCTCCATGTGCTATAATGCATCTTAGCGTTTTGACACACAAATTAGCAATAAGATCCAAGTACTGGTACTGTAAATGGAACCTTGCTCCAGGGTGATTTCCCAAGAAAAAGTCAAATAGAAGATTTGTTCAGGAGCTCTGGCAAAAATTTTCTTAGAACCAAGCAGAGAATAAGTTAATCAATTAGACAAGTGATCAATAAAATATAACAAACAGCTCACTGCAAATAGTCTCTGACTCATGTATCTGATCAATACATGACTAAGATCTAACAAGTATAAAAACACAGTGAACCTAGAAATACTTCCCTGAGGTAGTGCTGCGTCCTCAAAATGTACGTTTAGGATGTACAGTTTTCAAGGCACTTAGCTAGTCCTCATGAATCCAACAACTAATTTTTGCAATAATTGGAACACAAGTGGAGTTTTGGTGAAGGGCTTCCATTCATGTATCTAATTTGGCAAATAATTCTGAAGGCAGGAGATCCTCATGAAATATACTTGAACTATGGGGTAAGTGGCTCTGCTATTTTCTGAATGGGTGATTCTAGGCAAGCTGTCCAACCTGTGTGGCTTTGTTTGTTAGATACTGAACCTGGTTCTTGTGCATTCTAGGGCTAGAGTTCCGCCACTGAGCTATAGCCCTGACTTTGAGTCTTCATCTGTAAAGCCAGTCCCGACTCCATCACAAGGAGCTCATGTGAGAGGATGGGTATGGATACAGTGTAAGCATCGCTAAGATGGATTTTCTGCAGAAGTCGGTCCATCTTAAAGGAGGCAAAAAGCTTTACTCTCAGGTTACCAAACAAAAACATTGACAGTTAAGTGAACTGAAAACTCCTTTAGTTAATCCTCAGTTGGGAAACAATGATCTTAATTAAAAAGATTAAATACGGTTTTCCTTGTTAACTAAAGCACTGAGGGTTTCTTAAAAACAAATGTTAGTTATTTTCTGGGGCTGGAGAGATGGTTCAGTGGTTAAGAGCACTGACT
>NW_008475332.1:0-1343 GCF_000622305.1 Nannospalax galili | reverse complement strand
TTAATAGCCACCATGTGGGTGCTGGGAATCTACCCTGAGACCCTGCGTCTCTGCAAGAGCAGTCAGTGGTCTTAGCCATTGAGCCATCTCTCCAACCCAATTGTCACTATTCTTATCATTAAGTAGATTCCAGATAAACATTCCCTAGGGGGCATGTGTTAGAACAGGAAGGTTATTCTGAGTGAATGATGAACCTATGAGTGTTTACTCTCAACTATGCAGAGACAGGCATGCCATGTGGACTATTACCCTGCTACAACTCCACCTGTCTTCTAAGAAAGCACACAGACTCTGCCATAACTTTGGAGAATCTCTTTCGGAACATTCATGACACAAATTTGTGCCTGACTGTACAAGGCCCATCATCTGCAGCTTACCAAGAAATATTTGGTGGTACTTCAAGACTTTGTAGCTTAGAAATCTGTAGGGAAAGCAGAGAATCCTGGAACAAAGCAGGATAACCTCTCCTGGAGTGTGGCTGAAACACCGATTAGAAGACGATCATATAAAGCCCTTCAGCTGTAGGCTTCTTGGGATGCTTTACTTCGCCTAGACTCTCAGCTAGGTCATGTTTGAAAATGAAGGACAAATAGTGCATCACGAGGTTTCAATTCTACAAAGTCCCCATTTACACAGACAGAGGGACAAAGCTATGCCAACAGATTTGGTTTACTTCTTTAGAATTGCCAAACTAATCTTCCTAAAGCATCTTTTGGATCAAGTTACTCTCCAGGTTTTAACAGTGACCCATCTTCTGCTTACCAAAGGAAGACTATAATGTTCTTCATTTTCAAAGTCTCCAGGAAAAAGATTTTGCCAACCTCTGTCTTGCTTATTTTTCACTCTTTCTAAGGGGAAGAAACAGAATTTTACTGCAAACCTACTATGTGCAAATTACTGTCTGATGTCTACATACATATTTTTCTCTGATTTCCCCCATTCTAAGCATGAATATATTTAGATGATGGTTCAGACATCTTTAATGACTATTGTTACAGGGTCAGCAAGAAACAGCCAGGAGTATACAAGCCAAATTTGCTTAATTCAAAATCTCAGATTCATTTGGTTGTATATCAGAGGTTATGCACCATATTTTCCTTTTAATATATGTAATACATGAATGTAACTCTCAGTACAAACTAATCAAGAAATACATCAGTATGAAGTAAAGCATATGGAAGTTCCCACTCACCAGCATCCCCCTTCTCAATGCCCTGAGTTGTAGCCATTGCTGATAATTTGTGCATCTTTCTGGTGTTTTAAAAAAGTATTTCCTGCCGGGTGTGGTGGCACGTGTCTTTAATCCCAGCACTCGGGAGGCAGAGGCAGGTGGATCTCTGTGA
>NW_008475331.1:0-1332 GCF_000622305.1 Nannospalax galili | reverse complement strand
TATCTCTCTAACCCCTGTGTTATTGTTTTTTTAAAATCTAGACAAGAGAATCTTAAGCCAAGCTTAAAAGGTCATTCCTTCACTAATGAGCTGAGAGTTCTGTGACTGAATGAGCTGAGAGTTCTGTGATTGGATGGGCCTGACCCAAGCCCCACTTCTGGGCCAATCAGCAATGCCTGGAGACTGACCCATACATTTTCACTTACCCTAAAGCAACAGGATCTTGGGGAAGTAGAGGTCTACAACAATCCCAGTAAATAACCCAGAGAAGACAGGCTACCTCCGAACTCAAACAATATTTCAGAGAGGTCTGCTAGAGACTGCTTTTTGGTAATGCCTCCCTCCATGATACAAAGGCCCTTAACCCCCAGGGATGATGAATTCCATATAATTATTAGACAAAATTATAGCTGGGACCAGGGGGAGACCTGGCCAGTCTCTCTGAATTGCTGGTCAGTGGTAATTTGAGCTGCTCAGAAGTGTTCCAGGTGATGTGGTGTGCACTGAAGCTTTTGGGGGTGGGCAGGGTGCAACTGTGTTGACTTTGCAAAGGCACCCCCTGGAATTGTGCAGTGAAGTATTTGTGGCCCTGAGGGGCATTTCATTTGTTATTCAGGATAGATGTGCCACTTAGGGACCTTTGGGGACTTCAGAAACAGCCTCCTGAAGTACCTGCTGAGGTGACTGCTCTCATAACTGCCCACTGCAGTTGTGTGGCCTCCAACAAGCCTAGTCTCTTCATGGCCTGCATCCTGGCACTGTCCTGAAGACTGGAAATAGGTCCCTAGTCAATGAAAGTGGGTCAAGGCCCAAGGAGGAGTGTGGAGTAGGTGGGCTGGGGAGCTGCCCTGTTGCTTTGTTCACAGAAAGATTTCCTTGGGGAACCCAAGACTTGGACCCACAGCAGGGAATAAGAGTGGATGTTAGCCTTGAGACCCGGACTTCTCCATCTCTGGGACCAGAAGCCATCTCTTGTGGACCAGGGGCTCCCTGGCCCCTAGAAGCTATGCCTCCAGCACTCACTGATATTCAAGGCCCTGCAAATTTCCACTGTTCCCATTGACCTCCTCCATCACCTGTTCCTGAGGGAACACTTGCCCCTTGAATTCCTCTGGCTCTTCTCTGGCACTCAGTCCTCACAGTTGTAAGTGAGGGATCGCAAGCTGTCAATCTGTAGCGTGAAGATACTGTAGTTGCGAGACTCGGAGACCACGGCTTGAGAGGGGCTGCAGGCTGGGGGGCTGGGTTTCGATAAGTCTGCTACAAGCTTCTAGGAAAGTTGCCTAATTTCTCTCTCTCTCTCTCTCTCTCTCTCTCTCTCTCTCTCTCTCT
>NW_008475330.1:0-1343 GCF_000622305.1 Nannospalax galili | reverse complement strand
GCCACAGCTCAGTGCACACAATGGCTGTGCTTAAAATAATAGCTTCCAACAATCTCCCAGGGGCTTGACTAAGAGTTTGGGGCTCCTGAACTGTCTGTCATGTGTGTATATGGAAATGGGCCAGCTGTATCACAGCATAGTGCTTTATTTAAAGCCACTTTGTTAAGATGTAATTGACATATGAGACCTGAACATATATAATGTATACCATGTCATGAATCTGGAGTTAAGCATGTACCCATGAAAGCATGATGGCTTTTAGCCAGGTGTGACAGCACATGTCCATAATCCCAGCACTCAGGCAGAGGCAGGAGAACCACTGTAAATCAGAGGCTAGCCTGGACTACACAGGGAGGTCCAGGCCAGCCAGGGCTACATATGGAGACTGTCTCTGAAAGTCAAAACAAAACACAAGAATGGTGCTTTTCAAAATATAAAGTATATTTAGTTACAAAAGAAAGCTGTGCTGAAAACCAGCTATCAAACTGTGTTAGTCTGGGCCCTCCAGGAAACAGATACAAGAAAGACCAAGCATGACAGTTTGGAGTGTCAGAGAAAAGGAGCAGGGGAAGCAGGTGGGGCTGAAAGACCTTGAGGGAGGCAGGGAGGGAAAAGTGGGGTGAAAGAAGTTCCCAAGACTGAGCAGCCCCAGGGGCCCCACACTGTCAGAGGGGCCCTGCTCTGTGGCTGGGGGAGGTGAAGCTGGTGCACCTTGTGGATCACTCTCCTGCAGAGGAGACCCCTGGCCACATTCTCAAGGTGCAGTGCACACACTACTAAACATCCTCTGTGCGGCTCATAACATATTAAAGGGCCTAACAGCAGGTTCAACCTCTGTGGTAATTTCAGAGTCCTAAGGCACATAAACACTATTTCAACATATCTGCAGCAATTGTAACATGATATTAAAAAAAACCTGTGATTTTTTTTATGGCAATCACAGGCACAGCTCATATTCCCAAGATTTGTTGCCTATACTCAAAAGGAAATGCAAAAATCTAGTTAGACGTTAGTAAAAAAATGAAAATGAAAAAATGTTTCCTCATTCAAGTTTCTAAACCCTGGGTAATTTCTTTATTAAGAACAATCAAGTCAAAGATGGTTTATTGGGTAGCTCAGTAGTGCCACTAATTCCCAGCCCAGCAGGCAGGCTGCTCCTCTAAGTCACAACATGGCTGTGAAGGCTCCACCTTCTCCTCACACCTCCACTTGCCACAAACTTTTCCCAGGAGACCCTGTAGCAGACTTCCTCTGGCATCCTGAAGGCCAATGCTTGAGCCAATCACAAGCTGTTATCTTGGGGTCATCATGAGGACTCAGACCTCAGCAGAGGACAGCCCTCC
>NW_008475329.1:0-1305 GCF_000622305.1 Nannospalax galili | reverse complement strand
GAGTTCAAGGTCAGCCTGATCTACATAGTGAGTTCCAGGCCAGCTGGGGCTCCAAGGAGACTCTGTCTCAAAAAAGACCAAAAAAAAAAAAAATCCCCTAGTACAGCTCATGTACAATCCTCCCCTCCTCCCCTGGTCCCTGACACCCACTGACCTCCCATTCCAGTTGTTATGGCTTTTCTAGAATATCATACAAATGGAGCCATATAATACATACAGTCCTTTGGGTCTGTCTGCTCTCATTTTGCAAAACAAATTTCAGAATTTCAGATTCCTTTGGGTTGCTGTGTGGTAGCTGCTGCTGTAGCTCGTCCCCCTTCATTTCTGAGGGATCATTCCTTCTGCAGATGCCTTTCAGTCTGTCTATCTGCTTCCTTGCTAAAGAACCTCTGTTATTTCCAGTGTGAGGCCACGGGATCTCAGTTATTTCCAGTTTGGGGCAGGTATAAGAAGCACTCCTCCAATCATTCATACACTGTTTTGGGTTTTTAGTGTGTATTGTATTTGGTCTGATTTCTCCTTTCATTGTTAGGTGTTTGTGGTCTTCATTCCCTAATGCTGTTTGCTTTGAATGAGTCTTTTGCACAGTGGGTGGCCCTCATTTCCCACTTCTTTGGTTTGGAATGCTCATCTCTTCTCAATTCTATGGTTTTTGCCTTCAGTAAACTCACACACTTTAAGTGTTAAAGTGTCTTTTGACAGCTGTGTCGCCACTGTGGTTAGAGAACATATGCACCTCCCAGAAACTTTCCTGGCAGCTCTGATGTCATCCTCTCTGACTCCTCCCAGTCTACCTGCTGCCCCGTCCCCATGAGACTTCGATTCCACAGATGAGTTTTGCCTGCTCTGTGTTCTTTCAGGCAATGCCTCGTGCTTCCAGCATCACACCCGTAGTCTTGCTTCCAGATGTTGTGTTTATCACCTATTTGCCCTTCCCGTTGCTGAGTAGTGAGTCCACTGTAAGAACACAATGTAGTTTATTTGCTTTTGAAAATATTAGCTTTTTTCAGCTTTCTGTCTTCTAGGAACAAAAATGCTATGATTGTTCATTTCATTTTGTGGCCACATCTGCCTTTCTTGAAGGCAAATAACAGTTTTCAAAATATATGCAAACATCCTTTGATGGAACACAGGGTCATGTATATGCTAAGTTAGCATCTGCCACTCCCAGCATAGACACACTGTTCCAGTGACAAGAAGCAAAAGTCAGATACTTGATTTTCAATCTTCTCCATGTAACATCAACACTATTGCGTGCTCGCATGTGTGTGTGTGTGTGTGTGTGTGTGTGTGTGTGTGTGTGTG
>NW_008475328.1:0-1343 GCF_000622305.1 Nannospalax galili | reverse complement strand
CACTGTCCCTCTGAGAGACACTAGGGCAGAATCTGCTTCTGCACATGGCTTGCCTTTGTGTCTGGCTCTTTGGAGGATCAAACCACCTTATAAGCTTGGTGCCTTGAATAGGACCTATTTCAAGACAGTGACATGGATGGTGACATGGACTAAAGAAAACCGTGAGGCAGGGGAACATTACGTGGTCATGATTATTGCTATGGCATTTGTGGTTCCCCCTTTGTGTCAAAGGACACAAATCTGCAAATATACAGCTCATACATTTCAGAACAGTCATGACGGGATAAAAATGGTAGAGAGCTTCCCGTCACTCCACCACATCACTCTAGACAAGCTCTGAAAAGCATCGTCTCAGCATCTTGTTTCTCACAATATTCTGGGCACTTACTGCCGGACACCAGGGGACACTAGATGAAAGGGACACCGTTCCTACACCTACCCGAGCAAACAGTTTTGGTAGGCTGGTCAGTCACCCTTCCAACGGGGCTTTGTCCCGCTGTCTGTGACACTGCTCACTCTACCCGGTCCTCCTCCTTGGTACTCCAGCACATTGTACTTGGGGTCCCTACCATCTGTTCTACTTGCTCTCCATCCACTTGCCCCTCTGCTTTTCCTACCCACTTCCTGGAGACGGCAGGGACGTTGGCCTTGCTCGTTTCTTCCACTCAGTTTACAGTCCAGTTGGGCAACTGCCATTTCCTCTTGACTTCAACTGCCCTGACTATGGGCACGGACGGCTTGTAAGCACTGGACCCAGGCGTCTGTCTGGAGCACATATCCCCGAAGGACCCTCAGCCTCAGCCTCAGCCTCTCCCTGCAGGCCTGCCTGGTTCTTCCTCACAGGCTCATTTTTCTCCACTGTCCTTAGACTTGGCTCTTCAAGTTTTTAGCTGTCCTCTTCCTAGTTTACTTTTCCTGGGTGGCTGATCCCCTCTGGAGCCTTTAACTTCATAGTTCTCAGCTTGATTTCCTGCTTCCCTGTGTGCACCCATATGCCAATCCTAAACCACGATGGACGGTATCAAAGAGCAGAATCTTGGGCACTGCAAGGATGGGTAGCTCAGAAAAAGTATCATGTCCCCAAGAGATTCTGAGCTGTCCCTTGGTGGCTCCTGCCCCCTAGGCTGACAGCTACTGATCTGTAGATGATATATACCCAGACTGGGACCTTTCCCCTAGTCCTACACCTGGGTCTTAAGCTTTGTGCCAAACACATATCTACCTGGGTAACACATAGGTCTGACAGTCTTTATTTTTTTTTATTTTTATTTTTTTGTCTTTTTTGAGACAGAGTCTCCTTGTAGCCCCAGCTGTGGAACTCACTATGTAGACCAAGCTGGCCT
>NW_008475327.1:0-1343 GCF_000622305.1 Nannospalax galili | reverse complement strand
GAAAATGCATTTTATCATCAATGATCTAAATTTTACCTGTACATTACACCAAATATAAATCCACAGCAACACATGAAAGAAATATAGTTCACATATTCCAGATTATAGAACAGCTGGGGGGTGGGCAGCAGAGACAGAAGCAGGGGACCACCACGGTGGATATGCTCCAGATCTCCATTTAGATGGTGGAAACAGCTGAACTTGGACCTTTGGAAAATGTTTCATCACCTCTCACTTTGCTGTAAATGATGATCCTGCAGATCACCAGCAGTTTCTCCACAGCTCCCAGAGAGGCTGCTGAGTACCAGGAGCCTCACTATGATGAACTGGGTAAAGCTGGAGAGACCAAGCACATGAGGGACCTGAAGAGGTTTGAAGCACATGGTGGGAACAGTGAAACCCAGCTTCCATCCTCCGTGGATTCCCCATTTAATGCACCAGGAACTTGCTTTCTCAACACTCCATGTTTTTATCTAAAAAACAGTCCAATCCCTTGCCTTCTTTCCAGGAAGATTGCATAAATCACATAAACTGATACTTGTGAAATTACATTATAAACCATAAGTTTTGCTGCAAACTAGCTATTTAACCTTGAGAAGTACTGTGCTTTGCAGTGGAGGGGGAGGTGGCGACTGCCCTTCAACAAAAACCAAAGGAGCTGCAGGCTTTGGGAGCCACAAGAGAGCCTAGCTCAAGAGTCATACATCTTGTCATTTCCCATGTTACTGGTGTATGTGACAGGAGGCCTGACTTCTCATTCATAGGACTTCTTGAAGCAGCAGAAAATTCAGGGCAGTTGACAGTCTTGGTGAAATTGGTTGACCAGACTCTTCACCCATACTGATGGCAAGGGACAAAGCTTGCCCTTTGACCAGGGTCTAGCAAACAATCTGCTAGGCTTCAAGATTTCACATGGTGCGGAGCATGTGGCAGATCAGGAAGCAGCGAACAGATCAGAGCTAGAAGGCTTGACATCCTTCAAAGGCCTGATTCTGGGGTGATCTACCACTACCAACCAGGCCCCAAACTTAAAAGACTCCATGACCTTCACAATAGCACCAAGAACTGAGACCAAACATTCAGAAGATGAGCCTATGAGAGACATTCCAGACTGAAGCATGACATGGACCAGCCCCTTCTCATTGCTTTCTGTTTGGTACATTTTAACTTCCTTTATCCTGTGGCTTGGACCTTCAGTATTCTACAGAGATCATGCACTTAAGGCTGGGTCCCCAGTTTGTGGCACTGTTAGAAGGCAATGGAACCTTTAAGAGGTAGGGATTAATCATAGGAAGTCATTGGAAGTATGCCCCTGAAGCAGCTTATGAGATATCTGACCACTT
>NW_008475326.1:0-1339 GCF_000622305.1 Nannospalax galili | reverse complement strand
CATGTGTGTGTGTGTATGGCTATGTGTATGTATGTCTCTGTGTGTGTGTGTGTCTGTGTCTGCATGGCTCTGTGTATGTGTGGCTATGTGTCTGTGTGGCTATGTGTGTATGTGCATGTGTGTCCCTGTGGCTATGTATGTGTATGTGTGTGTGTGTGTGTGTGTGTGTGTATGTATGGCTATGTGTATGTGTGTGTATGTGTGTATGTGCCTGTGTGTGTGTACCTGTGTGTGTGGCTGGCGGAGGGGGCCGTGTGTGTGTGTGCCCATGTGTGTTAACTGTGTATATGCATGTGTGTGCCTATTTGTGACTCTGTATGTGTGTGGCTGTGTGCATGTGTAGGTGTTTGTATGTAGAGCTGTGTGTGTGTATAGTTGTATGTATGTAGCTGTGTGTCTGTGCCTGTGTGTATGTGTAGCTGTTTGTGTGTATAGCTATGTGTGTGTGACTGTGTATGTGTGTAGCTGTGTGTATATGACTGTGGGGTTCTGTGTGTGTGTTTGTGTAATGCGGTGTGTGTGTGTGAGACTGTGGCTGGGGGCTGTGGTGGATGTGTCTCTGCAAGCTCTGAAAATCTATATTTTGGCTTAAAGCCCAGCTACAGAATGGAATGTTCTCTTACATATATTCCCTGAAAACCAGTCACAAATGGACAGACATCACAGAACAGACAGGCTGACTCCAGCCGTTCCCCAAGGCTACAGAATTTTTAAAATGCCTGCGGCCTCACCAAAATGAACTGTCTGAACAGCAGGAAAAGTGAGGGGAGCTGGGCGTGGTTGGCCTCGAGGCCTCCTTCTGCAGAGCCCTGTGGGTCTGCTGCAGCGTCTGGGCTCCCTCTCTGCCTCCCTCCCCAAGGAGATGCGAATGGCAATTGTAGCAGAAAACCAGGAAAAGTTGCCTCTTCTTATTAACTTCTGTCACAGTTTATTTTCAACACCCAGTTTCCTCCAGTTACAGGAGTTGCCAAACTCATTATAAAGATCCCCCACCATTTCTAGAGACCCACTGACTGGCTCAAAAGATGTGATATGTAGGGTTTTAGTAAAGCGAACAGTTCCCAAAAGTTGGCATATTTATACTTTTACCAAGATTATAATAATCTTTATATCAACTTTACTCAAAATTAAATTTTGAGTACTACAGTATAGTTATTTTTATTTAAGATTTTTTTTTCACATGTCTGTGTCAGTGTATGTCATCATGTGTGTGCAGGTGCCCTTGGAAGCCAGAAGAGGGTATCAGATCCCCTGGAGTTACAGGTGGTTGTGAGCTGCCCAACGTGTGTGCTGGGAATTGAACCTGGATCCTCTGCAAGAGCAGGAAGTGCTCTTAACT
>NW_008475325.1:0-1343 GCF_000622305.1 Nannospalax galili | reverse complement strand
ACGTTGGAGCAGAGTACACATTTGGTTTTAGAGACACAGTTACTTTCCTGTAAAGGATGACAGTGATTCCTTATGGTTTTGCAAGCATAAGGAATCACATACTATCTGGAATAAAAGAAAGGAAGAGGACTCCACACAGGAAGCTGACTCCTCCACCTTCTGAGACAGGGCAGAAGGAGTCCCTGTTCTAGTCAGCAAGCCTTCATGGCTCACAGGAGGGTCCCAGAGGCCTGGAAGGAAATCTGGGATGACAACAAAGGACTTTTTGTTCAAGGAAAAACTTTGGACGGCACAAAGGATGAAGTCATGGACAAAGATGCCTCCCAAAGACAGACTGAAAAGCAGTCAAAGACCCTATTCCTGGATCATGGAGATGCTTAGCAGATGGGGACCAGCAAGATAGCTCACTGAGTGAAGGTGCTTGCCACCAACCTTGGAGCCATTTTATTTTACTTATGTATGAACAAGACTGGTTAAAAAACACATACGTAAATCTTAGAGAAACTTTTCAATTTGTGGAACAAAACTTTGAGGTAACAGGAAACATCACACAGTCCTTTCTTTATCAGGACATAAAATGATAGCAGGTTTTACCATCAATGGAGTTCTCAAATTTCATGAAACTTCACAGGGATGGTTGTTTTCTGACAATTCAAATGTTCTGGTTACTGGAGGTAATCTAAAGTCTGTGTCAGGATGTTATGCTTTCACAGAAAACCAATATTTAAAGGTTTGTAACGTAACAGACCATAAAAACTGACTGGTAGAGTTAGGTAATTTTGCCTCTTTAAGTAGAGAAAAATTTGTTTTTAAGGACCTATCTCACCCACAGGTTGAGGCAAGAAAAGGATGAATTATGCCCAGTGAAGCCAAAATCGGGGATGAATAGATACAACTTAAAAACTGTTTTATTTGAGGGTCTGGGGACATAGCTCAGTGGTAAGCATGCGTTTAGCATGTGCTAAGAATCTGAGCTTAATCGCCAGAACCTTTAAATAACTAATTAACTAAATAAATGTTTTATTTGGGGGATGGTAAGATGGCTTGGCAGGTAAAGGCACTTGCCACCAATCCTAACAGCCTGAGTTCAATCCCCAGAACGTGCATGGTAGAAAGAAAGAACTTATTCCCACAGGTTGACCTCTGACCTCCACATGCACACTGTGGCACACATGGGTATGTATATGCACATAAACACAATAAATGCATACATGTTTCTATTTTTTAGGTTTTATTTGGAAGAACAAGTCACATTCCATTCCTTCCACCATCTGCTTTCACTGCCTTCCATCATTCATTCATTGAAACCTTTTGTTCATTCATTCATTCATTCATTCATTCAT
>NW_008475324.1:0-1343 GCF_000622305.1 Nannospalax galili | reverse complement strand
TAAATTGCTTGGGTCAGTGTTTCTATCACAGCAGCAGAAAAGTGACTAATAAAAATACTCAGGGAGATTCTTAGATAGGGAATTGTAGGGTTCAGGAGTAACATGATAATTGTTAAATGCTCTCAAATGTGTATTTGTATGCTGTGAACAATGTGTATGGATACCTTGTTCTGGGCAGCGTGGTTAGTCTTTAGGGATGTTTACCCACTTCATAGATGAAAATCTTGGAGAGCCTTAAAAAGAAATCTGTGATGGCCTGGTCATACAGATTTGCAGAACCCTAGAATTGATTTTGCTGTATATCGAGGGCTGAAATACAAAAGTAACTATTTTATTTGCCATTCCATAAATTGTTTAAAGATGACTAGATGTCTTTAAACATCTAGTCATCTAGATGTCTTATGGCTACATTTTTATCATCCTTTTAACTTCCTTTTCTCTTAAATGCACCTGATGTCTCTTGGGCTTTTATTTCTGTCCCCTTCCTGAAAATCCGCTGCTTCCCAGTCAGCCTCTGGGACCTGCCACAGCCTGGATGAAGTGGCCTCGTGGGAGGACTGGTGGAATGTGCCAGGGCAGAAGCTGAGGGAATGGTGGGGTTTTCCTCCGGACACAATCCCTGTTCAAGCTGAGGGAGATCATGTTCCCAGACCCTGGCTTTGTTCTCGGTTTAGCCACAGTCTAGGAATAAGGTGGAGGAGAGCCCAGACAGGAGCCTTGTCCTTAGCTGGTTTTGTCATCAGCTCACTCACTCTGCTCCTTAAGCTTTTTACCATGCCATTGCATTGACCACTCCAATGCGTTTTCCACGATGTACAGCTGGGTGCATTACAAGTTTCTTTTCCTAGACAGGGAGAGGGGTTGGGAGTGCCTCAATGGACTCTGAGTTGTTGAACATTATGTGCTTACAGTATACAGTCCTGTGTTAGGTCTCCCCAGGTTATATGATCTCTCCAGACGTCATCCATCATCCTGTCCTTTATCATTGGCCGTGGACACACATCTTAGTAAATTCACATCTTAGTAAAAAGTGCTGCCTCAGATGGCTAGTGAAAGGTTTGGGACCCTCCACACTACTCTTGGGCCAGAGAGAGTGAGACCTAGCCGGCTCTTGGTAACATGGTAGCTGGCATGTGATTGGTAGCATCCAGATAGGTGTTTATCCAGGACGTACTGCACTAGTTCCATACCCCTAACTTTGTTACATACGTTTTCTGAGAAATGTGACAGTGGTAAAGAATCCATCTTGTTTTTCTCTTTCTAGTTCATTGGCTGTTCCTCTGTACACTGCGTGCCTACCCGTCAATGAGGTGAGTCCTCACCATTCCTGAGGACTGGACTTA
>NW_008475323.1:0-1343 GCF_000622305.1 Nannospalax galili | reverse complement strand
TGTGGGTGTGTGATGTGTGTGCAAATGCCTGTGGAGACCAGAAGAGGGAATCAGATCCTCTGAAGTTGGAGTCACAGGTGGTTGTAAGCCAATTGCCGTGGGTGCTGGGAACTGAACTTGGATCCTCTGCAAGAGCAGTACAGGCGCTTAACCTCTAAGCCATCGCTCCAGTTTACACCCTGCCCCAATTAGATTCTTGAAGGGATTCATTAGGCACAGAGTTCCAGAAACATGGCTCTGGCCTGAGTATTTTTTGAGTTCTGCTTTGATGGGGCCCTTCATTGGTGAGCCAAATATGTTGATAATTTTTTTTATTTTTAGAAGGTAGTTCTTTATTACCACAAACATCCTTCTAGCTGTCATTCAGCGGGTCGCTAGGCTCATGCTCTCTGTGAAAATCCTTATTTACGAAGCCTAAATGTACTTTCTAAGACTGAGATAGAAAAATATTTTCCCACTCTACTTCAAAGAGGCTGAAAGCAGCAAATCTTATGAAAATGTGAGATGCTGGGTGCACAGGTCCAAAGCAGATGAGCCCTTAGAAATTTCCTGTTTGAGAAGAAAGAGCTCTCAGCTTCAAGCTGCCTCTGGGTCTCACAGTGAATTCAGTGTAAGATGAAGGATTTCTTCCCCCAAGATTAGCATTGCAGAGGAAGCTTTAGAAGTCACAGCCCTTAAGCTGAATCCCTCAGGGAAATACCCAGAACTCCAACTCCCTGTATCTGGGAGTGAAAAGCTACCCATCTCCAAGCCCATTCAGGTCAAGGACTCTGGCACCTCAGTAACAACCATTTTTCTATCCCTTCCCTGGGGTTAAAGGTCTGCCCCAGCTCTGCCCTTGCACCCCCTTCCTTGGAGTCAAAGGCTAGCCCAGCAATGCTTGCTGGCCTGCCCATAGCTTAGCCCAGGCTCTATCCCAGGGAGTTCTGAAGGAAACAAAGTGGCCGTCACTTCCCTTCTGAGTGCCTCTGCCCTTAAAAGCCCCTTCCAGGGCCTACTTCACGTGGTTTCCTTCTGTAGACTCAGCTGTCCATCTTCCTTTCTGTCTATACCACAGAAGACAGGAAGGAGAGAGGGAGGGAGGGGCAGTCTGGAGTCTACCCTGGATCAAATTTGAACCACCTCCTTTTTCACCCAAGGGTCAAGTCTGAACCCACAAGTCCTACCCACATTTTGTCCCCAATCAAGCTGCCAGCAGGATGCTGTCTGGGTGGAGACGGGCCCCATGGGCAGGAACCCAGTCTAGCTGTGAAATGGCAAAATTACATTTTGCTCCAGCTGACTTTTGCTTCACCCTGTGTTTCTGCCCAGCCATTCCCACTGCAGCCAGCCAGGCAGAACAT
>NW_008475322.1:0-1343 GCF_000622305.1 Nannospalax galili | reverse complement strand
ATTACCACCCCTTTGTTGGCCAGAAGAAATCCCTAGATTAGATATTCATATGCTTTAGGCCAATAGAGGGAACTAAGTTGGTGACACATAAGGTTGCTTTACCTAATGGAATCCATTGAGTTTCCCAGGACTGATGTCAAAAGCAAATTAGGACTAATGCCACATCTGTTCCAGTGGAAATGTGGCACTTTAGTTCCAAAGTCTTCACAATGATGCCCTGAAATGTTTACAAATAGTCTCCCCAACAATCTAATTGAACTCACTCTACAGACTTGTGTTCAGTCCTACAGATCCAGGCTCTTACTCCCCGATGCCTGTGAGAAGGCAACTCAGGCTTTAGAACTGAAGTGTCCTCTGAGGGATTATATGAAGAGCATGATGAACATTCAAGGGACTATTTCTGTGCTTCGAGGTAGCAGTTACCATTAATCCTTCTTAAAATACTCCTACGGATTCCTAACTGGGTCTGGTCTGAGTCTCCTCCATTACATGAATTGAGGATATTCTTCCCTTACATCAAGACTGTCCTGAGACATTGAACAAGACGTCTGATGGCCATTTACTGAGGCTCTGCAGGACTAATAGCAAGAGCAGAGCCAGAACTGGGTCCTTAACTCTCCTCTGTTGAAGTATATTTAAAGCTCCTTCAGGGCCTTTTCTTAAATATTGTGCAATGCTACCTAGCCCACTCACAAATGCCTCACTTACCCCAGACTCCTGTAATGGAATGCAAAAAAATGGTGCAAGCCACCACAGTGTGCTTGATGAGCTTCCCACGCATAAATTCTGAAAGATGCTAGGGCTGATGTCTCCTTCATGTGTAGTTGGAAGAAGTTCAGGTATCCCTCAATGTCTTTGTCTTGATGATTAACTGTGGTAAAGGTCTCTCACTCTGCTAATGTGAAACCATACCACTCTCAAAACCTGCAGATGGAACTCTGGAAGTAGCACACTGGGACAGTCTGACCTGAGAGCCAGAACAGGGCAAGATTGGTAGTCAGCATCAAGAGAGGATGGTGTTTCCTCTACCTGAGTTAAGAATACTTCTCACCCTCACTTCTATTTCCCCATCGCCTGATGCCTGGCAAGGTCCAGGTGTCTAACAGTAAATAACCTGATGCCATACTCCAGAAGGAAAAAAAATCTCAACTCTTCCATATCCTAAAATGTAACTAAAATTTAAACATATCCAGGAATTATGGTTAGGTCATTGCAGGGCTGATATAAGGGCATGGTGTGGAGAAGGCAGGGAGAAGTTGCACTGTAAATGTATAGAGGCTCTTCCCATCTTTTCACAGAGTACTTACTTTCTCTGATTGTGAATATTTTCCATGAGAAAAAAA
>NW_008475321.1:0-1341 GCF_000622305.1 Nannospalax galili | reverse complement strand
AGTTCCAGGCCAGCTGGGGCTACAGGGAGACCCTGTCTCAAAAAAAAAAATGGGGAGGTGTTTGCCAGGAAGTGTGTGTGTGGGGGGGGTTCCATTCCTTCCCCAGGTCCTGTATCTATCTTATCTCTTCACTCTCATGATCACCCCAGGGAAAAGAGGATTGCTTTTAATGGTCTCATTTCCAAGTAAAGAAATTGAGGCTCAGGGATAGTAACAAAACTGGTTAAGTAGTAGGGAGGATTTAATGCCAGGCTGTCCTACCACAAGCTCTTCACAGCATCCTACAGACCACAGGAGCCTTGAGCTGGGGAAGGACAGCTCCAGGGAGGATGCTGCCTAAGGGGCAGGAATAGGGTACTGGGCCTTCTCAGACTTCCAGGAGGTTGGGGAAGGGCTGGATGTCCTCTCCCAAAGGGACTATTGTGTTCCCCTCCCAAGCCTTGTCTGGACTCCTTTTGGCAAGACAGAGAGGTCAAGACAGTGGGTGTATAGCTCAGTGGCAAAGCACTTGTCTAGTATACCTAGCACTTGTCTAGCAATACCCTGGCTTCAAGCCCCAACACTACAAAACCCCAAAAGAAGAAAATTCCAGCAGCTTGGCAGAGGGTGAACCAGTGTTGGCAGAAGGGAGAGACAGGGCTCAAGAGGAGCATGGTGGCTGTATCCTTACTCAGACAGCTGACCACAAAGCTCAGTGCGGGGAAGGAGAGGAGAAAAGCCAAACAGCATTATGGGTTGGACTAGAGCCTCGATCCCCTTTACCCCTCTACTGAGGCTTCTCTACAAAGACCGTATTGTTGGGTTCTCATGCCTCCTCCTTAAAGAGCTACCTCAGATGTCCCCTATCCTCTATCCCCCCTCCTTGGCCACCTTTGTGCCCTTAGCTCCCTCTCCTGGTCCCCAGAGTGCTAGCAACCATGCTATTTTCTGATCTCAATACAAGAGTAGGTTGAAGATTCACCAACATCCCTTGGTGGCTTCAAATACCATCTAAAACAGAATTCTGAGTCCTCCTCACCCTGCTCCGCCCTGTGAGGGGATCTTGATCTCTTTCCATCAAGCCTCATATCCAATCTGCCGGCAAGTCCCACTGGCTCTGCCATCAATCTTGTCTCCTGGTCTTCTACCCCACTGCTAGCTAATCGGGGACGACTCCATCCTTGCCTCCAACATAGCACTGACCATTGTTCCTGCAGCCTTGCCTCTACACCTCCTTGTCAAATCAGCCATCCAGTGGACCTCTCAGAACACCCAGGCCAGTTGGTGGGGGGCTTCTCCATGCAAACTTTCCAACAGTGCCTTCACTGATTCGCCAAGGCTTTCCAAACCTACAAGCTCTAA
>NW_008475320.1:0-1343 GCF_000622305.1 Nannospalax galili | reverse complement strand
TTCCTCTGCAGCCTGCCTGCCCTCCCCTCCATTTCCATGTAACTTTGCCACACTATGTGCATTTCTTCACTCTCAGTCTTCTGATTAAATTTTGTCTCCTTGAGGGAGGAGGTGAGAGTTCTCCCAGCTCCTCCTTCCCTGCTCCTCAGGTCTCCACTTCCCTATTTCCATTCTGCTTCAGTTCCCTCTTCGTGTTGTTTTATCTCCCATTTTTCTGACATAGTACAGACAGTCTAATAGAGACACTGGCAAAAGTTTTGACACAACTTTTCAAAACTTCCCCCAGAGGAGCAGAGTGGATAAAGTAACTACTTGCTGAGCTGTAGATGGAGATGAGGATTTCAAAAAACATTATGTGTTTATTTTGGTTTGGGTGATAGGATCTCACTACATATTCCATGCTGGCCTTGAATGCACTAACCTCCTGTCTCAGGCTTAAAAATTTTATTTTTAATTATGGTAAATAAAATTTACCATCTTAATGTCCACAGTTCAGGACAGTTGAGTACATTTGCATTGTTCTGCGACAAATCTCCAGAAGGATTTCATCTTTCAAAACTACAACACTACGCCTGTTCAACGTTTCTCACGTTTAAGTTCCCATTGTTAATCAAATACCCTTAGTACCTCAAAAAAGCCCCAGTGAGACAGGGAGCCAGGTAATTGGGCCAGCTAGTGCACTTGTGGGTAGAGAGACAGATGGAAACAGACGGAGATGTGTCTGGCTGGCAGCATGACTGGTGGCTGTGAGATCTCTGAATGCAGAAGGCGAGGATGGTCAAATATCCTAGAGGAGGAATGGAACAGAAAACAGCTCTGGAGGGATAGGCTTGGTATCTTGGGTACAAAGGAAGTGGCACTTCTGGAAACTAGCTGTGGATATGAGAACTGAGAGGATGACAGCCGTTATGGGTGAGGAGGGCTTGGGAGCACTGTAAGACATTTTGTTTTTGTTCTATCAGGTTTTGTTTTGGTTTTGCCTAAAATATCGATGGGAACTGTGTCTGTAAGATAGCGTGTGTGTGTGCATGTGTGAGTGTGTGTCTGTGTGTGTGCATGTCTGTGTGTGTGCATGGTCTGTGTGCATGTCTGTGTGTGTGCATGTGTGTGTACAATAAAGAGGGTGTGTGATAGCAAAAGAGGATGTAGGCAGCGCTGTTTGTGGGGACTGTGATCGGGACCATTAACAGGACCCTGAGAGACTTTGGCCATAGACAGTATGGAAGCTGTGATTATTACCAGATATGCTACATGCAATTCTCAGACCCATTCACAACAGATGTTTCACCCAAAACTACTCTACAGATATTTGTGTGTGTATGTGTCTGTGTGTTTGTGTGTCT